>NC_133333.1:249727632-249955132 GCF_042186555.1 Aquarana catesbeiana
ACCTTCTGCAATCAGGCATCACCTGACTTTGATAGCAGCTAATAGTATAAATACCCGGTAAGTGCACACACACCTGGCCCTGGAATTGTCCTTGTGCCATATCCTGCAGCCTGTTTATCTGTTATCCTGATCCTGAACTCTGAACCCTGATTCATGGATCCTGAATCCTGAACCTGTTTGTATCTGTTCCTGTATCCCTGGATCCTTGCCCTGCAGCCTGATTCCTTCCATCTTGTTTCCCTGTCTTTTTACTCCTGGTCCCCCATCTGCTGATCTCCTGTTTATGACCCTGGCCTGGCTTGACTACGATTCTGGTACTCCCTTTTGCTATATATGCTGGTTGGTTTATTATCACTGTTTGGTTGTTCAGTTTGCTCACTCTGTTTGTATTGGTGGTGTGTTCGCATTTATATGCATTTACTTTAATAAACTTACTTACTTTCACCTATGTCTGGTTCACTCTGTCGCAGTCACACAGTTCTGGTCACATCTGGTTTATGACAGCAACAGTGCCACGTATTGACAGAAGAGAGAGACTACCAATTAAACTCAGAAATCAGTGGATCAAACTATCAATCAGCCAGGCTAGTTACCACCTAGCACAATTTGATTTATTAGCAGCCCTGTTTAGGACCAGAGTGCTACACGTGCAAGGCTTGCACATGATTGGATGAGGGAAGTCAGCAGAGCTTTCCCTCATTTACTAAGCTCTGGGGCAACTGCACTTGCAGAGGTGCCACTCTACTTGGAAAGTGCACAGTCTATTTGCTATAGTAAATCTACCACATTGCATAGTATATTATCCAAAAATTTTCAGTGCTAAAATGTATCAGCTGTTGGGTAAAACATATCGACTTCCCCTGCACTCAGATGGGGGGAGCACATCTGTATGTGGGCTCAGCAAATTCTACTGAGAATTGGTGATATACTTGGCTTAGTAGCATTGAAGCTTCACAGGCGGTGACAACCCTTCTTGGCAATGATCAATCAAACTGCAGCTGCACTTAAAGTGTAACTATGGGCAAAAAAAAGACAGATTTACCGTAGTCTGTCACTGGCATTAACACAGTGGTCTCCAAATTGTGGCCCATGGGCTGGGGATGTGGCCCTTTGCTTGCCTCTAACTGGCCCTTTGGGCACTATTCCCCCAACTGACACCACACCAGTAATAAGGCACCATTCTTTCCATTGACACCAGCAGTGAGGTATAATTTCTCCCACTGACACCAACAATGGGGCACTTATCCTCCCGCTGACACCAACGATACGGCACTTATCTTCCCACTGACACCAACAATAGGGCACTTATCCTCCCACTGACACCAAGAATAGGGCACTTATCCTCCCACTGACACCAACGATAGGGCACTTATCCTCCCACTGACACCAACAATAGGGCACTTATCCTCCCACTGACACCAAGAATAGGGCACTTATCCTCCCACTGACACCAACGATAGGGCACTTATCCTCCCACTGACACCAACGATAGGGCACTTATCATCCCGCTGACACCAACGATAGGGCAATTATCCTCCCACTGACACCAACAATGGGGCACGTATCCTCCCACTGACACCAACAATAGGGCACTTATCCTCCCGCTGACACCAACAATAGGGCACTTATCCGCCCACTGACACCAACGATAGGGCACTTATCATCTCACTGACACCAACAATAGGGTACTTATCCTTCCACTGACACCAACACAACACTGTACATTTTACTGACACAGAAGATGGAACACTGTTCCTCTTCTTACTGACCACAGGCAGTGTTGTATTTCAGTTTTGTGCTGCCCTAGGCAAGACTAAAATTGGATGACCCCCCCCTTCCTTTAAGGGTGCGCACACCCGTGCAATGGCGACAAACAATGTAAGCTTTACTATCCGTAGGCGTTGCTTTAAAAGTCTTTACAGGTCACCACTCTATATTTACAGAGTAGGTCTGGTGCTAGAATTACTGGCCATGATCTGACGTTTGCGGCGATACCTCACATGTGTGTGATTATTGTTTTGTTTGCGTGCGTGCGGGACCGACACACACGTTCACCTTTGCGTGCGAGTACGGGAGGATGGAGAACTTTACTTTTTTTAAATTATTAATTCATTAATTTATTTATTTTTACACTGATGCTTTCATTTTTTTTTTAAATTGCTGTCACAAGGAGTGTAAACAGTTTGCTTTCTCATTAAAGTATAACTAAAGGCAATTTTTTTTTTCTAGTTTTGGATAGAGTGGGGAGGGATTAAAACACCTGTCTGGGTTTTTTTGTGCTGTCTGTGCCTCTCTATTTGTTCTTTTTATTGTTATCATAGAAAGTGAAAGAAAATCCCACATTTTGGGTTGTCCCCAAAAGAGGAACAGTGGGGGTATCTTCCAATGGGCATACTAGTTCTGGTGGCCCTAATGACAACCAGAGATTTCCTCACTTAAAGGAAGTTTTTGTTCACTTCCTGTTTGGCTATGGGACAGGAAGTGAAGGGGAATCTCCGCAATGGGACACAGATAGCAAAAATATTCGTGGGTCTCTATGATTAAGCCCTGTAAGGGTGAAACACGTTGAGGATGTGGCCTCTAGCGGGAGATTTCCTGTGTGTTCTGTGTGTACAGTATAACTAAAGACATTTTTTTTCTTTTTAGTTTTGGATGGAGTGCAGAGGGATTAGAACACCTGCCAGGTTTTTTGTTGCTGTCTGGGTCCCCGTTAGGGAGATTCACCCTCTCCATTTGTCTTGTTTACTGTTATCATAGAAAATGAAAGTGAAAGAAAATCTTAAATTTTGGATTGTCCCCAGAACAGGAATAGGGGGGATATTTTCCAATGGGCATACTAGTTATGGATGACAACCAGGAATTCTCTTATTTTAGAGGATTTTTTTTTCGCTTCCTGTTTTGGTTATGGGCCAGGAAGTGAAGGGGAATCTCCCCAATGGGACACAGATGGCAACAATAAACCTTACAATCCCATTTGCCCTAATTTTCCCCCAGTTCTACTTTACATTCATTTGATGCTTTAATGTCATTGGTGTGCAACCCAATTCCTATTAGTTGGCAAGAAGAGCTGTTTCGAGGGTTGGGGTAATTTTTAATGACTCTGGAGCTGCCTGGAGTTAGACTTTAAGTATTCTACTCAGTTAAGGCAGTACAGCTAGGCACCCTCTATAGTATTAGGTGCCCAAAAATCTCCCCAGGCTTCACCCATATTGACCCGAGAAGCCCATTTTATTTTTGGCGCTGCAGAGCAGCAGCTCCGACCGCCCAGGCACAGCCTTATCACCGAAAACACCATATTTCCATATATGCGGTAGAAGTATGTAGCCTCTAAGAGCATAAACTTAAGTAGAATGGGAAGGTGGTGTAGCATTCGGTGAGGTTCTTAGTCCTGAGCTGTATACCATACACCTTGTCTTCATCCAGACACAAAGTCCTACCTACGCGTTCTATCTCTTCAAATGTCAGATCTCATTTGAGAAACAAGAAGGAACTATAATAGCAGGCATATATACAACCAGAAGATGTTAGCACCATAAAAAGAACCCAAAGCTCATTACCAAATATCCTGATGTCTTGTAAAAAAAAAGAAATAAATCTACACATCCCCATTCACAGCCTCATAGTGAATAATAAGAATGTATTTCAAGCTTGGTGTAGGTTCTCATTAAATATATCATTGCCAGTGAGCACCTCCAGCCATTCTCACATCATTAAAGAGCCTTGAAATGACCAAGTCAGCAAGGCCTAAATGTGTACCTGTAACATGCATGAACGAAGGTGTCATTGTACAAGATTAAACCGGTACAGTACAGGATTCTGCCGCCGGCATTTTCAATAAAAATGGTGGCAGCAACTCAGCATGGCCTCAGTGATAATCGTTGAAAGCTGAACTCTAGGCAAATAGAAATGACACAAACAATGCTAATCTCTGTACAATGATAGGTCATTAAATATATACATATTTTTTTCAAATGCAAGCAGTGAGAGTACCTGATTTTTATCTGGCATCAGCCCATTGCAATACCTTGTACAACAGAGCTCAGGCTGGTAGAGGGGGAAAAAGCACAAGGAGCCAGTCAACTTGTTAGAAGCCTTCCTTAATCTAATATCTGCTTATTTAACATTACTAACATATATATGAACGAGTTGGATCTTAATATAATAATCGAGTTGTTATATTTTTGTTTGCTCTAGATTGGGAAAAGTAAAATAAACAAACAGACATTTATAGTCTATGTGAATATATAAATATAAATGTATTTAAATATACAGGGCTTAGTCTGTAAATTCTATATACAGACTATCTATATACATACACATATATATATATATATATATATATATATATATATATATATATATATATATGGCTTTTTTCTCAGAGAATAGGTGCAGGAACTCTTCCCTTCTAAGTCACTTTGTGTCTCTGCCTCCTACCCACCTCCAAACACCATCCCTTGGTTCCGCCCCTACCCACCTCTGAGCTCCGACCCTTGGTTCCGCCCCTACCCACCTCCGAGCAACAACCCTTGGTTCCGCCCCTACCCACCTCCGAGCATCAACCCTCGGTTCAACCTCTACCCACCTCTGAGCACCGACCCTTGGTTCCGCCCCTACCCACCTCTGAACACTGACCCTTGGTACAGCCCCTACCCACCTCCGAACACCCACCCTTGGTTCCACTCCTACCCACCTCTGAGCACCAACCCTTGGTTCTGACACTACCCACCTCCAAGCACTGACCCTTGGTTTTGCCTTTACCCACCTCTTAGCACTGACCCTTGGTTCCACCCCTACCCACCTCTGAGCACCAGTCTTTGGTTCCGCCCCTACCCACTTTTGGGCACCAACCCTTGGTTCTGCCCTTACCCACCTCTGCGCACTGACCCTTGGTTCCGCCGCTACCCACCTCCAAGCACCGAACCTTGGTTCTGCCACTACCCACTTCCGAGCACCAACCCTTGGTTTCGCCTCTACCCACCTTCGAGCACCGACCATTGGTTCTACCCATACCCACTTCCGAGCACCGATCCTTGGTTCTGCCCCTACCCACCTCTGAGCATTGACCCTTGGTTCCGCCTTTACCCACCTCCAAGCACCGCCCCTTGGTTCTGCCCCTACTCACCTCCAAGCACCGAACCTTGGTTCTGCCACTACCCACTTCTGAGCACCAACCCTTGGTTCTGCCTCTACCTACCTCCGAGCACCGATCATTGGTTCTACCCATACCCACTTCCGAGCACCGATCCTTCGTTCTGCCCCTACCCACCTCTGAGCACCGACCCTTGGTTCCGCCTTTACCCACCTCTGAGCACCGACCCTTGGTTCTGCCCCTACCCACCTCTGAGCACCAATCCTTGGTTCCACCCCTACCCACCTCCAAGCACCGACCCTTGGTTCCACCCCACCCCAAAAAAAAAAGGATCCCTCGCAGCCAGCAGCAATAGACCTCCCCCCAGCAACCATAGACCCCCCCCCCCAGCCAACAGCAAATGTCCCAGCAGCCACCATCAATAGACTCTTCAGCAGCCAGCAACAGTAGACCCCTCCCTAAACAATAGATCCCTTCCAGCAACAATTGACCCCACAGTAACAAAAGATCCCCTCCATCAACAATAGATCCTCCAGCAGCCAGCATCAGTAGACCCTCCAACGCACCCCAGCACACTTGACATTGCATACATTCAGTGCTGGAGATGCCAGAACTGAGTTCCCCTGTGTGCCCGCTGAAAAAAAGCCCCATATATATGTATGTATATATATATATGTATACATAGTCAACTGTACTTCATGCCGGAGCCATTGGCGCATGAGTGACGTCATCGCGCCCCCAGCCATTCATACAGCCGGAGCCCGCAAACACAGAAGGAAGACCAGGGGAAGATGGCAGCGCTAAGGAACCTTGACAGCACTGCGCTGGCTCTGTGTACAGGTATGTGGTCCATACTAATACATTATGACTTAAGCCTGCAGGGGGGACCATTGCTTTTTTTTTATTTTTCTGGCTTTTCTAGTTTACTACACCTTTAAAGAGATTTTGCTTGCTTCCTGTCTTGGTGACCACACAGGAAGTGCATACGAATCTCCACAATGTCTACAGAAGAAAAGCAATAAAAACCTGACAGGCATTCTAGCCCTAAACCGTTTTGGTTGGAGTTGTGCTTTAACTTTCAGCTGCACTATGGCAATTCAATATAAAGATGGATTTTTTTGAATTGACATTCAATTCATAGAACTACGAACTGAATTAAAGAAAAAAAAATATGACATTATTGCTTTTGAAGGTATATATTAGAGAATAAAAGGATGTTTTATTTATCTGCCTGGAGCTGCTCTTTAAATAAAACTGAGGCTGTATTATTGTGAATATTAGGGTGAAAAATGGCCGCCTTCGTGTCTAGGCAGTCTGGTACACTTCTAAGCATCAAACAGCGCAATATATTTCCAGATGTATTCCGCTAAAGGAGTCTAATAAATTCTCATCCCATCAGAGCATTGGTTCCCGGAATAATAATATTCAAAATATCCTTAAGCAAAAAGCTTTAGAACTGACAAGGGAAACAATGTACAAAACAACTGATTCAAGGTATAAGGAGCGCCGTCCTCTCCAACCAGAGAAGAGCCAGAAAAACAAGCCTGATCAACCGCAGCAAAGCCATAAAAACAAGAGGAACCAACCAACGCCAACCAACAATTCCACCAACCAACATCGAACAGCCACCAACCCATCATGGAGAGAATAGAAAACCATCCGGGTGACCCTACCTGTAGCAGCCAGTAACACCTCCTGTGGAACGTTGGAATAATGGACGAATGGACATAGCAGCCATAGAGACACTGCAACAAAACATAAAGAAGAAACATATTAATACAAAATATTAATAGGAACATAAAACAACCACTAAGGGTCTACTTGTAAATGTGACTTTCATCAAACATTCTCTGGTGGAGAATCCATCACCGTCATTTAAAACACATGGACCTGGAAGATTCTCTACCGGAAAATGTTTGGTAAATTTGCATTACTTGCTTTAGAAATGGCAAAGTGTATGTAAACCTGTAAACCTTTACTCGTATTTGCTTTCTTTTTTAAACTCACCATTAGAAGTATTTTCTTATCAATTTAAAGCGGATCTTTACCCTTCAAAACTGTACCCCTCGGCTCCACCCAATCCTCCGGTCTGCTACATGAATAGCAAGCTTTTTTTTTTCATTATTTATTTTTTGGTCCGGCCCCATTCCCCTTGTTTGTCATTCGCCTAAGGAAATGGCGTGCACTGTGCTCCCTATGCCTCCTGGTATGTGCAAAATCACAGGCCATGGAAGGCATCGCATCTGACGAAACGTGTAGGGAGGAGCTCCATGCTGATGTCATTACGTTACCAGAAATGAGTCTTTGTGCTGCCTGGAATCATTTTGTACATTGCGCAGTACTGTTTTTTTTTTTATTTGTAATTCAATTTAGGTTTTTAATACATTTATTACATTGGATTTCATACTATGTGGAACGTTCATTCTCCTATTTCTTTTTTTTTTTTAGCATATGTAGTAGACATGTGTAGAATAAAAAAATGTGTTTCGTTTTGTTTCGATTTACTGTTTAAATAATTGAATTTAGTTAAATTCATTAAATTAATTTTCAGAATTCGTTTAGTTTTGTTTATTCATTTTGAAATTCGATTAAAATGTTCCCAATTTAGGTCAAATTGAAGTAAATTCAAATGAATTTGGAAAATTCAAATCGAATGTGAATTTATACTATTCAAATTTCGGAAGACGGTTATATTCTTTCTATTTTTTTGTATTCTATTCTTTCTTCTATTCTGTTCTTTTATTCTCCATTCTATTCTTTTTTATTCTATTCTATTCTTTTATATTTTAATCTAATTAAATTCATTTATGTATTCTATTCAAAATTTGAATTTTGGAAGATGGTTGTATTCTAGTCTATGCTATTGTTTTTTCTATTCTATTCTTTTATTTTCTATTCTATTTTTTTCTAGTCTTGTGTTTGAATTCAATTTCATTTTAGAATTTGATTCAAATTTAATTCAATTCAAATTTTGTTTCTTTATTTCAGATTCATTCTAATCTATTGTATTCAAATTCAAATTTGTTTTATTCGAAATTTGAATTTCCGAAGACGGTTAAATTATTTTATTATATTCTATTGTCATCTATTATATTGTCTTTTTTCTATTCTATTCTATCATTTTATTCTATTATTTTGTATTCTATTTCATTCTATTCTTATTTATGAATTCAATTTCATTTTAGAATTCGATTCAAATTTAATTCAATTCGAATTTTGTTTGTTTCTTTATTTCGGATTTGTTAAAATGTGTTACTATTGTCATTTGGAAATTTGGATATATCTGAAACTCCGAATAATGAAAAATTGGTCAGAATTTCGATTTGGAATGAACGAGATGTGAAGGCGGATAGAGGATATATATGGTCATTACCATCCTTGGCCAACAGCTAAAACTGGTGGGGGGAGTCGGAAGCTCAGGCTACGCTGGCCTTTGGAATCACATTCTGTTTATGGCTTCTCTGTAGGAAGAGAGTCTATCTGGTGGTGGATATTCCATCCGCTGTGGGGACCTCATTCAGGACTTTTTTGATACACTTATTAGTTGTGAATTAAATCACAGCGTAAATTATTGCACTAGGAGATGGGACTTTTATATTTAATAATATGATATTTTATTTTTATATTGGGGATTATTACCACAACATGTTTTGTTTACATATCCCAGGTGACATAGTCTTTCATTCAGAAAAGGAGGAGGGGACAGGGCTATCGGTGCGTCATCAGGAGGCGCATGTAACGTGTTCCAAAGGTGAACCTAGCCTTTAAGCCTCTGCCCCTAGACATAACAAGCAATAAAAACAGTTGCATTGCAAGGGTTGATTTTTTTTTATTTTATGGAGTTGGCCTTTAATCTGTGTAGTGAGGAGGAACCCACTGCAAGAGTAAAGCTTGTCTAATACTAATTGTCTAATTCCCAGAGTTCAGCTTTTAGCAGTCTTATCTTTCTTCCCAGGTTACCTCTGTGAACTACTGAACATAACCCCCCCCCCCCAAGTTATAAAGATGAAGGCAGGAGGATATGTTCTGTAGTCCTAGTATACCTCCTAACCTAGGGTGACAACACTTATACTCCATAGATACAATAAGTGAGCGTTGTCACTCCAGGACAGGAAGTGTGTTACTTGCAGGATCACCAGCTGGAAACATAGGGAAAACAACCATGACATAAGAAAACGAATGCAGCCACCAGAGGAGAGAAGTTTTTTGATCACAGACAGACCAAACTTAGTAATAGCACCACATCCCTTAATAGATTATATATAGAGAGAGGAAATGGGATTTTTAAGGTGCAAAAAAAAAAAAATTGAAAAATAGTAACAACTATATTATATAAGAAAACTTTTAATTTTGGAAAAAATAAAAAATTGTTAAAACCACAGCAATTGGCAAGTACAAATCAACAAGATTTTATGGATACAGCATAGAAGGATAAAATTCCCAACATGTTTCACCCATATATCGGGCTTCTTCAGGGGTGGCTGTCCAGCTAGAGGTACAAGCCTTCTACTGAAAAAACATATACATATACTATATTTATTTATATGTATATGTTTTTTCAATAGAAGGCTTGTACCTCTAGCTGAACAGCATCCCCTGAAGAAGCCCGATATATGGGTGAAACATGTTGGGAATTGTATCCTTCTATGCTATATCCATACAATCTTGTTGATTTGTACTTGCCAATTGCTGTGGTTTTAACAATTTTTAATTTATTTTTTCTAAAATTTTTTTTTTTTATATAACATAGTTGTTACTATTTTTCGAATTATTTTGCACCTTAAAAATAGCATTTCCTCTCTCTATATATAATGCAGCCACCACATCTAGGAACCAGTAAGCTGCAATATATGACTTTTTTAGTTTTTGGGTTTACATACACATAAAATAGGCCATCTGCAATCATTCATAAATACAGCAATGATTTGATAGAATACATTACATACTATACACTTGTGCGGCTCGTGTTAATACATCGATTTGGAAATAATTAAAGATTGCTATGAAAGGCAAATCTTTAAAAATCAAATTTATTAAAACAGACCAATATTCATTTACAGAGTTTTTCTGTGACTTTTAATTAAAGCGTCTTTATTAAAATGAAAAGCAGAAGAAGGTACTAAGTCCATTTCAAATCAAGCGACCCAAAAAAAAAAACATTCTAAAATAATTTGCTATTGGAAGATTAAGCTTCAAAGATTCATTATGAAATGTCAGTTGTTCGGTCTCCATTGTTCAATAAAACATTGGATCAGCATACGTGACAGTCTGGTCCCATTCTGGACCCTTCTTTCTTCTACCACAACCATATCCTACTAGACAGCAGGTCACATGACTACAATAGCCCAAATAGTACTTCAAACTGCTTTCTAAAAGCCGTTGCAACCGCCAGCATCTGCTGCCTCTGTATGGCTTGCCACAGGATTTCAAATAGATAGAGACAGTCTGAAAGGGCATAAAAGCATAGGGATACCTTCGTGATGTCTTGGGGTCCCTCGTATGCCAGAAACCAGTTGCAAGTGCAACCTTTGCAACCCTGGTAGTTCCGCCACTGGTGTCAGTTGTTTTTTTTTTTTGTTATTGTTCTTTTTTTATTTATTTTTTTTTACCATTTTATTTATTTATTTATTTTACAATTTTATTTTTTATTATTTTTCACATATTTTTTTAGGATCCTCTACATGCTGCTCCCCTCCTATCCAGTTGTACAGGGGTCTGCAGAAGCACACAGGGGCCTGGGGCAGCAGGACAGGGATAGGGAGGTAACAGGAGCAACATGCAAAGGAACCGATCCCCTTAATTTCCCTCCTGCAGCTTCTGAATGTCTGCGGGAGGAATAGGGTTGCCTCCTGTCCAGGATTCACCTGGACAGTTCGGGTTTGGAATTATTCGTCTGGGTTTCAGACTGCCTGAAACCTGGACACATTATTCAGACTGGACTATGGCTTCCCAGCAGGGTCCTCTCCGTACATCAGAGTTCTCAGTGTTCCCTCTTAAATCAGGTGTTCCCAGAGGATCCCTTAGAGTTTCCAGAGTTCTCCCTTACATCAGAGCCTGCAGAGTCCCCCCTTACAGTGAAAGGGGACTCTGTGAGTTCAGATGTAAAAGGGGAACTCTGGACTCTGATGTAAAGGGCGACTCTTGTTATTAACTTCATATTAATAGAAATGTTATTTAATAGCAAAATATATGTATAGTTTATACTACAAAACAAAATTGCTGTGCGCTGCTAAAGTGTTCGAGTTTGACTTGAAGAAAAGGTCGCAACCCTAGGGAGGAAGAGGAGGAGAAGCGGGTATTCAGCAGCTACATGGAGGGATCGGTTCCTCTACATGCCGCCGCCCTCCTATCCAGTTGTACAGGGGAGGGCTGCAGAAGCACACAGGGGCCTGGGGCAGCAGGACAGGGATAGGGAGGTGGCAGGAGCAGCACGTAGAGGAACCGATTCCCTTAATTTCCCTGCTTCAGCTGCTGAATGTCTGCGGGAGGAAGGAGGAGGAGAATCGGGCATTCAGCAGCTACATGGAGGGAACGGTTCCTCTACATGCCACCGCCCTCCTATCCAGTTGTACAGGGGGGGCTGCAGAAGCATACAGGGGCCTAGGGCAGCATGTAGAGGAACTGACCCCCTTCATTTCCCTTCTGCAGCTGCTGAATGTCAGTGGGAGGGAGAGGAGGAGAAGCGGGCATTCAGCGGCTACATGGAGTGATCGGTCCCTCTACATGCCACCGCCCTCCTATCCAGTTGTACAGCGGGGCTGCACGGGCACCCTGGAGCATGGGGCCGGGTCGCAATGGTGACCCCTGCGACCCCGTACGTACGCCCCTGCTCATAAGCACTCCCACATTTGTGATGCAACACAGGCATAAATTGGATGTTGTGTGAGTTGCCTGTCCCTTTGGAGAATAGGGAGAAGCTAGGTAAATGAATACGTGGACATAGGGAAATCGATCAGCCATGACGCTACAAATTGCAGTCACAACATGTGAGCAAAGCATTACAAGGTAAAGAAAACAACCCAGGGACTATTAATACACCTAGTTAAAATAACAAAAACATTTGAAAGTTTGCAATGTCTTTAGAATGTTTTATTTCTGTTTGTGTCCCTATTGGTGAGATTCTCTCCAACTTCCTTAGATCTTTTCCATGGAGGCCCAAACAAGAATAAGACATCATTTCAGATCTAACCTTTCCACACTTTATCCATAAGAAAAAAAAAAAAAAAAGTGAAGGTAGAGTCACCCTGACTTGCAGCGAAATAAGCGGTCATCATGTAACTGGAGGATGATATATGTAAAACAAATAGGGATGAGCTATCTCTTCTTGGCTGTCATGACGGTTTGACATACATTTCAGCCCTGGAATTTTTTTTTTTTCCCGCTCCAGGTTGTGGTACTACAAAAGATGTCAAAAAGGAAGCCATGACCTTTAATATTAGACGTAGGTGGCAGACAGAATTTATGGCACAGATATATATTTCCTATCCTAAGCATAGACGTTATTGAACTGCTGCCCTTTTCTACTCCCCGGCTCGATTTCCCAGCTGAATTTCAAAACTTACAATCCAGATCAAACTCTGAGTTGAACAAACTTGGCTTTTCAAATTTTGAGCTGGGAACTCATTAATCATAACTGGCATTCTTCATTCTCTGGCTTTGCTCAGGGTAAATATTTCTCTCTGGCGTCACGCCGAGATTTTTTTCTTCCCCTTTTTTTACATTTAATTGCAGAAGGTGTTTTTTCTCTTCTCTCACATGTTTAAAATGATTTGGGGGAATAGAGATGTGCCGGGTGCTATGTTCATTAGTCGTCTAATGATGTTGTAACTCGGGATGATGCTTTTTTTGTTTCAGATCGGCTACTGTCTTGCAGATATTTCAGTTAAACAGAAGAAATCGTGTTAATGTAAAATGTACAAGCTTGCAGAGTTGTAACAGCTTCTCAAAGCCTTACAAAGGGGCAATCAGGCACAGTTAGGGCTTGTTTACATTAGACCAGTGGTCTCCAAACTGCGGTCCTTTTTTTGCTTTTATCTGGCTCTTGGGGCACTATTTTATCCACTGATACCAACAATGGGGCTTAATTCCCTCCACTTACACAAATAATGGGGCACAACTCTTCACATTGACACCAACAATGGGGCATAATTCCTCCCAATAACACCAACAATGTGTTGCCATTCCTCCCACTGACACCAAAGAAGGGGCTGAAGAGCAATGCAGGTAATATAATCACCCAGGTGTACTCTTTAGGTAATGCCGGAAGAACTTTTCAGTGACCGTCAGATCTGAGAGAGACTCAATGATTATACATTGAGAGCTTGCCGAGTATTATCAAAGTGCCTCTAGTTTATTGAACACAAAATGCAGAGTATTTATGCAGATGTAAAAGGAAAAAGGTAGGGGCTAGGAGGGACTTCCCGTATGTTATCAGAATAAGACAGTAATCTCTAGCAAACATCTGTTTCCATTCTGACCATGCATATTCTTCAAGAACGTATTTTACAATTAGGACAGGAAACTTATTCTTAGGCTCTGTCTTAAACCACAAACCACAAGATAAAGTTTCTTGTAAGTGAGAAACAGATGTTTGCCTACAGATAAGGACATGTCTTCACAGAAACAGGAAGCTTGTTCCGGGAGATGGCTTAACCACAAATAACTGACAAAACTTCTTATTTCTATGTAAACCAAACATGAGTCTTACTCAAAACTCACCTGGAAACTTTTGGAACTCCCAATGTCCACAGTCCTTTAAAAAGTGTGGAGACTCCTGCATTAGACCTTGAAAGGCAGTAAACCCCCTGGGTTGATCTGCCTTTTTCTGACCCTCAACAACTCCTCCATTAGCTGATAAGGCAGCTGCCAGGGGTGTGCATATGCCTCAGCAGAAATGATATCTCATGAAATGATCAGAGGCACTCAGTGGGGGATCTCTCGACTGATTCCCGGTGAGCAGGCGAATGCAGAGCAGACATGGACACAGTCCCATTCTCCTCTATGGGGCAATGGGGAAGTGAACAGGACGCCTGTCCGTTTCCATCCGATGCCATCCGATCCAACATCCATCCATAGGACCACCATCCATCTGTTTTTGGTGGACAGGATCAGATCGGAAGGGAGCAGGTGACATCTGCTGCTCCATAGAGGAGACTGGAGGGTCCGATCAGGTCCGCCTGAAAAAATGATATGCGGACCTGATCGGACAGCCCGTGTGAAAGGGTCCTTAATGATGCTGTATGATGGGATAGGTCCATACGGGATTCCATTATTGAGATTTTACTGCCAAGGCTTATGATTCTGTTACACCTATCCTTGGAGATCCAAACTCTCCTGACTAATTTGGAGTGTTGCCACTTATCCAAATGCATTCTCCATAATATAAAATAAACAATTCTGAAGGACTTGACAAGTGTGGAGACCTGGAGTCCACCAACAAGATCTGACCATCCCCGAGGTATGTAAGAAACGGTTAGGTGGTCCAATTCTCCAGCATCTATCAAGCGTAAGTTTTGGGTGGACGGACCCTTTAAATACGTAATATATGAATGAACATATGGCAAGCAATATTTTATCATCTGCCATGTCTTGCAGAGGTATTCCCCAAGGAGGCTGACATATTAGCAAGAATAAACTGTTTACTCATCATTAGAATAAAAATAGAGAGCTAGTGGAACCATCCCAAGCCATCCGATTTTTCCCTCGAGGGCCTGTCAGCAAGCCTTAGTCCACTGTTCACGAATGCTATAAATCAGATTCAATAACAGCCTGGCATGCTGAAAAAAAAAAAACAAAACAAAAAAAAAAAAAAAAAACGATCCAATGACTGCGGACAAGGTCTGGATTAAGGTCTCATGCATTAATTCAGTTTTTCTATCTATCACACCTCCATTCGGAGTGACAGTGTTGGTGCTGTGTATTATCTTAATATAAGAGAAAGAGAAAAAAATTGCAAGAAGTGTTTCTGGGAGTTATAATGGCCGTTACCTTTGTGCTTCCAATGCAGTGAGCCATGTATCAAATGTATACGGACCTCTAAAGGTAACAGTACTGGCACCAAAATCACAGATATTTTAACAGAGGCACTGGACAAAAGTCTATGCCTAACTGGATTTTCAGGGTACCAGAAAGAACTTTTACATAATAACATGGCTATCATAGGTGTGCGCAGGGGGTGTGCCAGGTGTACCTGGGCACACCCTAATCACTATTAGCGGTGCCATTCCTTTATTCTGCCCGGGCTCCCCCCCCCTCCCGTTGACCCCGCAGTGCTGCTGGCTTCCCTCCTCTCCAAAGACTGCTGCGGGGATGTTTCAGGATGGAGAGCAGGGGAAGGGGCTAGTAAATATGTAGTTTACTGATCCCTTTCTTTTCTAAATGAACACAGTGAACACACTTGCTTACTATGTCCATTCATAACTGAAGCATAGTAAACTGTGTTTACTATGCTTCAGTTTGTGAATGAACATGAAACCGCTTAGCACCGAGCACTTCCTATTCATTCACTGTTCAGTGCAGCTGAGGCTGTAGAGAAAGGCACGTGTGTTTGAGCTTTGGAGGGAACACCGTAATGGAATAGGCTGCGCACACCTATGATGGCTTTCAGTTGAACTAATGGACTTTTGGCATGAATGAATGACTTTCCAGTACCTTAAAAGTCCCACTAAGGCCCCTTTCACACTGGGGAGGTTTGCAGGCGCTATTGCGCTAAAAATAGCGCCTGCAAACCGTCCTGAAAGTGCTGCTGCTTTGTCTCCAATGTGAAAGCCCCGAGGGCTTTCACACTGGAGCGGTGCGCTGGTGCTTTGCGGTGGTTTTTAACCCTTTCTCTGCCTCTAGCGGGGGGGGGGGTAAAACCACCCCGCTAGGGGATGAATAACGACGGTAAAGCGCCGCTAACAAAAAAGCGAGTACTACTTTGATACGACTTTGAAGTGACTTTGTCTTGTGCAGGTATGCAGAGATAGCAGCATACAGGAAGATGTCATGCACTGCCTGGGTAATCTTCCTGTAATGTTGGATCCAAATCACATGAATATAGATGAGGGGCTGACTTGGAGGCGACTTCCATTTAAAGTGATATTAAAGTCTTGTTTTTTTTTTGTTTAAAAATAACAAACATGTCATACTTACCTGCTCTGTGCAATGGTTTTGCACAGAGCAGCCCAGATCTTCTTCTTCCCAGGTCCCACACTGGTGTTCCTGGCCCCTCCCTTCTGCCAAGTGTCCCCATAGCAAGCAGCTTGCTATGGGGGCACCTGAGCCAAACCGCTGCTCTGTGTGTCCATTCAGACATGGAGCCAGCCAATGAGGAGGGAGAGTCCCCGGACAGCTGAGGCTCTTGTACAACATCGCTGGATAGAGATGGGGCTCAGGCAAGCAGGGCTGATTATAGAAATCGTGGGGCCCCATACAGACTACCTGACAGCCCCCCCCCCCAAGAAAATATTAAAGCTATATTTCGCAAAAAATACAATAAAATCATAATTAGCAGACACAAATACAACATTATGCACATAATTCCTGCTAAATCTAAAAGATAAAACTGAGTTAATAGATAAAAATGAAGACGAAAAAAAAATTTACAGGCTGGGCAGTTGGAGATCTGGGATCAGAGAGACACACTGATAGAAACAAAGTTACACAGATAACAAACTCAGGAGCAGAGTTAATATTAGAGCCAGTGCTGGGAGGGGGGCCCACACAGGGAGGGGGATTAGTAAGTCGACTGTCTCTTTATCAGCAGATGGCATTAGCGAGAAGGGAGAGACCAGCTTTCAGCTGCTGGATAAAGAGTTCTGCAATTGTCATCCATCACTAACCCCCACTCCCTGTGTGGGCCCCACTGTGTGCTCGGGCCCCTTACAAGAGGACTGGTGGTTCCCCTCCCCCCATCAGTGGCCCTGCAGGCAAGTATTGGGGGGCTGCTGAACACAGAAGGTTTTTTTTAATCTTAATGCACAGAATGCATTAAGATAAAAAGCCTTCTGACTTTAGAACCACTTTAAGTCTATGGGCACAAGTCGGAAAGAAGTCATGTTGAAGTAGTACAGGAACCTTTTCTAAAGTCGGAGTGACTTCAGTAGTGCTAATTAAGACAGCTCTCATTGACTAACATGGGATTTCACATGTCATGAGACTTGGGGTCTCAAGTTGCGGCAGTGTGAATCGAGTCTAAAAGCGAGGGTCAAGTGATACAAAAGGTAATAACTGTGGGGATGAGTTGGTGGAGAAAGTAGAAGTACAGTTTATTCGGCCTCTCAGAAGAGATGTATTTTTAGGGATTGCCTAAAGCCGGACAGAGTAGGAGATCACTATACAGATTGGGTTAGGGAGTTCCAGAGGATGGGAGTGGCTCTGGAGAAGTCCTGAAGGTGAGCATGACAGGAGGTGACAAGGGAGCTAGAGAGCAGGACGTCTTAGGAAGATTGAAAAGAATGGTTTGCTGGTATTTTTTTTTAGATGAGGTTGGTGATGTAGCCTGGGACAGAGTTGTGGATAGCTTTGTATGTTGTTGCTAGTATTTTGAATTTTATTCAGTGAGCGAGCAGAAGTCAGTAGAGGGATTGGCAGAGAAAAGTGGCAAATGATTGGTAAGGTGGATGAGTCTGGCAGCAGAATTCATGATGGACTAAAAGAAGGATAGCTTATGTAAAGGTAAGCCAATGAGGAGGGTGTTACAGTAGTCAAGGCGAGAGATGACCAAGGAGGGAATTGGTAGCATTGTGGTGCCGTTGGTTAAGAAGGGGTGTATTTTGGAGATGTTACAGAGGTTAAGGTGGCAAGATTTGGAGAGTGATTGGATGTGGGAACCAAAGGAGAGGTCAGTGTCCAGAATTACAGCCTAGCATGCAGGGAGGGAGTGATAGTTGTGCAATCGATCGAGATTGGGAAAGTCAGGTGAGGGGGCATGGAGGGTGGAGGCCAATATTATGAGCTCAGGTTTGTAAAGATTATGTTTGAGGAAGTGGTTTGACATACATACTGTTATATCCGTTAGTAAATTAGTGATGTACAAGAAGACTGATGGAGTAAGCTGAGGGGTAGAAAGATAGATTTGGGTGTTGTCAGCACAGAAATGGTATTGGAAACCATGGGAGGCTATGACCTGATCCAGGGAGGAGATGTACTGTAGATAGAGAATATAAGAGGTTCAAGTGTAGAACCTTGAAGGACCCCAACGGAAAGGGGAATAGGGGAGGAGGAGGTAAAGTTGTAAGTGACTCAGACAAATTAGATCTAAATCTATTCATCAAATAGATTTAGCAAAGTTGTTTTTTACTAGAATCTACAGCTTTCATTAATAGAATCTCCTACCATGGAGGTCATTTCAGGCACTTCCTGCTATGAGGTGGCAACTGTCTCTCAACTGTTTTCCTACATTGTCACCCTATCGTGACAAACCATCATGCCAACATAAATTGTACAATCATGGTCGACATTTTTCACCAGCAAGAAGACAAAGCTTGTCCAGAGCACCAATGTGCAGCCAACAATGGAGGAAATGTCTACAAGGGAAATACATAAGCTATCACCTTTGACCACCTTCCAAAGAGATATTTGTTATGGGAATCCTCTGGCTTCAATACTTTCTGTGTCACAAACCTGTGGAATGTAAAGCAAAAGTGAAATCAAAGCACCTGACCTGCATACTTATTCCCCGGTCAGCGAAAATACTGAAGCCAAAAGAATAATATTACAATCATGCAGCTAGCAATTTTAGAAGGCACTCCTCGAAGTCAGCTACCTCCTTAGTTCTCTCATCACAGGTTTCTTTTAATTCTGCATCCAAGAAAGCGCGGCAGCTATAGCGCCTGCGCGTCGTTTGAAAAAAAAAATAAAAATAAATCATCGGCTGGAATTCCCGTTGAATAAGCAGAAATCCCTTCCTTGTGTCTTGCTTCCAGGCCTACTAAAATTAATATTTTACATGAAAGCAGAACGCGGTGCTCTAAAATAAAACCATTAGACATTTCTGACAGGCAGGACACGGAGCTTTTGACGTACGTCTCATATTATATCATGCATACATGTATGTCTCTCGGCTGGAGATCAGCATGCGAGCGCGCCGGCTGAATGTAAAACGAGGCTGATCAGTGTGCAGGGCGCGCCATCGCCTGCGGACTATGCGGAATAGAGTGTTGGGCCTGCTTAATGCACACATGCTGATGTGGTATGTGGTGCGTGGATATTAAGTCGGAGTGCCGTGTGCTGGGGAGCTGTCAGGAGACATCACAGCCGCTGTGACTGTGGGGGAAGATCAAGTCATCTGCACGGTCTACAATCGCTCGCCTACAAATCGATCACTGCACATTGCAAACATAATCATCCTCTCTGCCATGAATCTGCCATATGGGTTCTATATACGGAAATAAATCACACCTACTGATTAAAGTTTATGTAAAGGCAAAACTTTTGGAGAGAGTAGGGCAGCCATTCTCTGCTAGGGTTCAGTGGAAACCTTGGGTTCTTCCCAAGATTGCTAGGGGTTCCTTAAACTGTGGCTGATTGACCTCCCATCTGATGGCATTGCTCCCAACTGTCCCTGATTTCGAGGGACTGTCCCTGATTTGGAGCAATGTCCCTCTGTCCCTCGTTCCTCCTCATTTGTCCCTCATGTTGGTCTGATCTATCTAGTTGTATATAAAAATGCACTAATGATCTTTCAAAAAGTGTTTCCCAGTGCTAAACCTTTCATCCATTTTCTAAATTGCTGCATTTGTTAATTTCAAAAGCCCAATATAAAGGAATAGTAGTGGTAAATAATAATTTAAAAAAAAATCCCTTGTGGGTTTAACTAAATTTTTTGGGGGGTTAATTCTCCTTTAAGGGGGTGTGGCAGGGGGCGTGACCTATTTCTACATACTTTTGCTAGTAGGTGTCCCTCATTCCCTTCTCAAAAAGTTTGGAGGTATGTGATGGTGCCTGCAGAGTTCCAGAGCCATCAACTCTCATTTAAGCCAGCAGCAGGGCACCAATGATCAATTTAGTTGTCTGTAAGGGTGGCATTCAGATCGCCGTTGTAAGGCTTTTTGCATCATCCCAACTGACCACCAATGTAAGCAGATTTTTTTCCCACTGACCCCCAATGAACTGGTTTTAAAAGGGTTTCTCAGAGACCATGGGATATGATTCATCTCTGCTGTGTGCTCTCTGTAGAACTCTACTGAACACAAACATTCAACATTAGTAATAAACAGAAGGACGTGAAAAAAAGGTCTATAAAAAAAAGGTTTGAATAAAAAATAAAAAATGAAAAACACAAAGAAACTGAAAAGTAATGTATTCAGTAAAAGTTGCTGGAAAACTTGCGGAAGCCAATAAATTTTCATCATATGAAAATGGAACTCCCCTTTAAGTGGTTTCCAGAGCTGCTATAAACAAGACATTTTAGGTCCAATCTCCATTAATAACTTTACGCGTTTTTCTAATGCCGCCGCCTGGAGGCTGGCAACAAGTTGTTAAATCTCGGAGTCGACCATATTTTAAAAGTACAGTTTTAGCAGAGCCTAAATGTGATTATTTACTCTTTTCCGCAAACTCATGGGAATGAGATTTATGATGTTCCGCTGTGTGTGATGTACCAAATTTTAACAAGGGATAATGAGTTTAGGTATGTTAATGTGTTCCTCTGGCTCTACCTTTCTGACTTATAGAAAAACTGATAAAACCTGATGTTGCAAAAGTGCCGCCACTACAAATCACGATTCCTGCAGTATCCGGCGGTGGAAAAGTTTTATTTCTGTTACTTGTCTACATTTGGGGAATATTTACTCTTTTTTTTTTAGGCGGCTTTCATTATTTGTAGAGAAAATCAAACTTTTTGGTATCAAGTTGACTGATGCTTCTATACCACAACCCCTTACCCAACACACAAAAATAATGGGGTTGATTTATTAAAGGTAAAAATACTGTGTACTTTGCAAGGTGCATTTGCTCCAGAGCTTGGTAAATGAGCAAAATGCTGACTTCCATCATCCAATCACGTGCAAGCAAAAATGCTGTTTTCTTTTATTTTCCTTGCACACGTTTGGGTACTCTTTGCAAAGTGAAGCCTTACCTCATTTACTAAGCTCTGGAGCAACTGCACTTGCAGAGGGCAACTGTACTTGCCTTTAGTAAATCAACCCCACAATGTAAGCAATCCCCTTTGAAGAAGTCGTTACGATGTAACGCGTAGGGCGGAGCTCCCTTACACCTGTCCATGGCTGAGGTGCTTGGGTCTTAGCAATTGGTGGCTCGTTTTTCATAGACATTATTGTGGAATTTTAAAGCGGTTTAATGATTGTTAAAAGACTGATATATTATTGAAAGCAGACAGTAGTTTCATATTTTGTTTTTATTCACACCTCAATATTGTGGTTTATATTATTTGTTTTATTTAAAAAATTTTCACATTATTTTATACGGATCATACATTTTTGATAGCACAGCACTATTGGTAATTATAACAGATTCCCTCTTTATTATTATTTCAGGTACTTATATAGCGCCGTCAAGTTACACAGTGCTTTACATATACATTGTACATTCACATCAGTCCCTACCCTCAAGGAGCTTACAACCTAAGGTCCCTAACACACATATACTAGGGCCAATTTAGACAGGTTCCGAATAACCTAACAGCATGGTGTCGTGGTCGGGATTTGAACCGGTGACCCTTTTTGCTGCTAGGTGAAAGTGCTAACCACTACACCACCGTGCTCCCTCCTGCTTTAGTATGGCCATTCCTTGGGCTGACCTCTGCCTCACTTCCATTTGCATTACAACTGCCTATGTGCACTCTGCCCTGATCTCTACTTTTTCTGGTTGATCCTGGCGGATGGGCCTTGGCGCAAAGAGGCCGCATATTTGCGTACCAATTAACAGACACAGCTGTGCGGAGACTGCGTGCCCTGCGTGCTTCTGGCACTCTTATCAGCGGCTAATGGAAAGCTCTCTATCACTTCTTGCGGTCGGGAGCTTTTCGATCATTTGTCCGCTGTGACAGCCCATCGTGGTGGTCACATGATTATAAACCCCGCCACACCTCCCGGCATCTGAAATCCCTTAAAGGGCCGGGGGGCACCGGCACAAAAGGGGTTAATAAACTTAGAATTGCTATTATTTCACAAAAAAATACTTTTTGTGGCTTCAGATTGCCAGCTTCTTCCACGTGGATGGCACAGTACAACCGGGGCAAGCTAAACATCCACCTGAACTAAAGAAGTGGCAATTTACTGTAAGTGAAATAACGCAATTTGATGTTCATTAAATCAGATGACTCCAACCCATCCTGAGACATACAATAACAGGCGCCTCTGCCGTTCAGATCCCCAACGGGTTTTTCCAGACTTCTCCTAACTCACCTAGTTCAACACCAGCCTGAGAATCCTATAGAGGATTTAGGACTGGGACCCCCAAGGCATCAAGAGCGACCTTTTCAATCCTATACGGGGGGCAGGGTTTTATCCACATGTGCCTACAGAAGATTGTGTGCCCCCGGCAGGGTGACCACGGCTTCAACAGGTGTAAGTCAATTTCGATTTAATCACCTTGTTTGGGTCATTTGCTATACTAGAAGTGCTCTACCACCTTCCTTTTTGCTTTTCCGGTGGGCACCCTGATCTGCCCCTTGGATAGTTAGTCAACCTGTTGCGGCCAAACCCCTTGGTTTCCCATGGACCGCCACATCCTAAATCACTGATCTCTACTTTGTAACTTCCTAAAGTCTGCAACCTAGGAGCATCAAACATTGAAAGCTATGCATAACTATGGATTGCTGGTGAAGACCAAGTGATAGTTTGGCCCGAAAAGGAACCTACATTACCAGCTGGTAGCAGCAAAGGCTCCTTTCTCCTCTATATTAAAGTGGAGTTCCACCC
Source organism: Aquarana catesbeiana (assembly GCF_042186555.1). Taxonomy (NCBI): domain Eukaryota; kingdom Metazoa; phylum Chordata; class Amphibia; order Anura; family Ranidae; genus Aquarana; species Aquarana catesbeiana. The sequence goes on from NC_133333.1 coordinate 249,750,589, forward strand.
AAAAAAAAAAAAAAAATTCATTAATATGCATGAAATTAAAAAAAAAAAAACATTTGGAGAAATTTAATTTTTATAGTTACCTTTTTATGCCTGTTGCTATGTGGTCCCTCGAAATCTGCCTCCTTCAGTGCCTGGGCTCCTGACGTCACTTCCCTCGGCGCCTCCGCTCGCTACTGCTCCTGGGAGATGTGTGTCATCATTTTCCAGGAGTCAGTGGGCTGCGCCGAGGGTTAATTTGCCATAACAACGGGGCAGGCACTTCCGACGATGCCGCCCGTTGTTATGGAAACCTGTATACTTTACAGCGCCGCCACAGTGCATTACTGCGCATGCGCAAGAACAGGGCGGTGCATGCTGGTCCAGCAGCAGCACCGTACTCAGGAAGATAGTGCTTGTGGGCTTCACATGCCCACAAGCAAAATGGGAACAGCCAGCATATGATGCACCTCACCCTCTTCAGTATTTGATATATATATATAACAGTTAAAAATATATATATATAACATCAGACAAATTACGTATTTTTACAATGAGCCGGTCTGGTATATTGGTACATAGGGATGTTGGAATTTTGAAAAAAAGGTGAATTTAGACTTTAAACAAATATACCGACCGTATAGCAAAATGATGGTGGCAAAGTGGTTTAGCTATTGTGATCGGACATCATATGACGTGATCAGGATAACAGAGCCGGCGCTGCTGGGGTGCGCTGCACGGCGATCCAAGGTGCTGTGTGTCAGTCTGACACACTGCAACTCAGATTGTGGTGCTATGAAGCCTCTGACAGACCAATCACAGCTGATTATTGCGTGAACCAACCAGGAAGTGCCGGTAAACGGCTTTCCTCGGTTCACGCTGACAGGGAGAGCCGATCGGCGGCTCTCCCTGTCAGTGGGGGGGGGTCTGTGCTGATAATCAACACATTGAGTATCAGCACAGCCCCCATCAAAAGGTGCCCATCAGCTGCCAATCAATGCCCATCACCTGCCAGCCTGTCCCCCTCTTTAAAGCCTGTCAGTGCCCATGAAAGTACAGATCAGTGCCCACAACAGTGCCCAAAAAAGTGCCAATCAGTACCCCATCAGTGATGCCTGTCAGTGCCCCATCAAAGTGCCAATCAGTGCCATTTAGTAAAGCCTGTCACTAGCTCCTCATCAGTGCTGCCTATCCAGTGCCACCTATCAGTGCCCATCAGTTCCGCTTATCAGTGCTCATCAGTGCCACCTATCAGAGCGGTCAGTGCCGCATATCAGTGCCCATCAGTTTTTCTTTTGAAAATTGTCGCTCTTTTTCCGTTTATAGAGCAAAAATTAAAAACCACAGAGGTGATCAAATACCACCAAAAGAAAGCTCTATTTGTAGGAAGAAAATGATAAACATTTAGTTTGGGTACAGTGTTGCATGACCGCGCAATTGTCATTCAAATTGCGACAGCGCTGAAAGCTAAAAATTGTCCTGGGCAGGAAGGGGGGAAAGTGCCTGGTATTGAAGTGGTTAAATCTCAGGAATAAATAGATATAAATACAAATCTTAGGAAGGTAAAACAACATATGTATTCAGCTGTTTACCCAAAGATCAATCTCGACTTAAAAACTACACTTGCAATCTTGGTACACAAATAACAAAAAAGTAGCTGTTTTGAAAGAAAGAAAAAAAAAATAAAATAAAAGAAAGCCAAAAGAGATATTGCATTTTCGATTGTTTGAAGCTTCAAAATTGCAAAAGTATGGAGTAGATTGTAGATTGTTGATTTTTTTTTTTTCTCCGACTGTTGGAAGCATTGAAGATCTCTCTCCGCGTGTGTGGCCAAACCCTGCATTACTCCTAATCAGCGGATGTTTCTTTCTCTGCGCCAGAGAAGAAAAGGTTAACAGAAACCAGTCCAGTCTCACTAATTACGTTTTATTGACAACGCACCTCGCAAAAAAAAAAAAAAAGGCCCACCAGCGCACAAGACTGAGGACGCGGCACACGAGGCTGCGAGACGCCAAATGAAAGAAAAGCCCTCGCACAGTTTTCATTACGGAAATTCTGTTTCAGTTAAATTACCCAGAGTCCTCCAGCTGGCTGATGGCATCTCAAAAGCTACTCTGTTACCCACGTAATTTGGTTAGTATCAACCGGAGGTTAGACAGAAACAAATTAATTCCAGTCCCGAGCCAAAGTTATTGGTTTTTATAACTCCCTTTAATGACTTCTGTTTTCATAATTAGTGTTAACAAAATACATTTTAATTTGATTTTGCCTTGAGTTCCCATCTGAAGTGGTTCCTTATTAGTGTACACCTTGGCTGATCTTTGCTTTGTAAAGGTTGTTTAAAAGCCAAACCCCCACCCCCCCACCCCCACCCCCTCGTTTCATAATGACACCGGGCTTTCATTACCCCATCCGCATTCCCCAAATTATCATTGGTTTGGAATATTGGCCTGAGCTTAAAATCTTTTGTTCAGGGAAATGTACACAAGTTAATAATTGCTCATTAATTATAAAGGGGGGGGAGGGGGATTATGGGACTTTGCATGAGAACATCCAGGGAAAATAGGAGTCTCCATCCCGATCAATTGCAAATAAAAGGAGGTTTGGGACTTTAAATGAGGCACATGAGTGGAAAACACATCGAATGAATGATCGTCATAACCAAACCCAGTATTGGGTAATAACATGTATGGATATGAATCATAGAGAAAGTTATACAAACATCTTGGCCAGTTGGTGCCATATAAAGATATAAGTTAACATTAAAATTGGATGAATCACATCATATATAACATAATGCATCTAGGATGGCCTGTTGGCTCGACGCGTTTCAGCGACTATATTGCCTCATCAGGAGAAAATGCATGTCATCTGTAAAGACATTGTACATTTGTATGAGGACCAGTATAATCTATTCATAGCTCCCCTAATGAAGATTGAAAATGAAAACAAAAGGGGAGAAACAAATTGGGGTGCGGAGAAAGAAAATGATCCAACCCCCTACTTACAGTACATGTTGGTACACAGTATGTACAAGTGGCGCTGTACTGGTGGTGACCATCATGTATCTCTCCCGGCAGCTGAGGGGGCGAGAACCCCCGAGGAAACCGGACGCAGGTACAACCCCCAACGGGATGGTAACGCCCACGCTGACACTGCTTTCACACTGGTGGGGGGGTGCATTTGCAGGACCGAAAAAAAAAGTTCTGCAAGCAGCGTCTTTGGGGCGGTGGGGGAGCGGTGTATACACCGCTCCTCCACCGCCCCTGCCATTGAAATCAATGGGCAGCGCTTCCGAAGCACCTGGCTTTGGCAGCGGTGCTTTGTGGGTGGTTTTAACCCTTTCCTCGGCCGCTAGCTGGGTTAAAAGCGCACCGCTACAGTATAACAGCGGTAAATCGCCTCTAAAACTAGCGGCGCCTTACCGCTAACGTGGCCGCGCTAACAGTAGGAAAGGGCTCTTACAGTTAAAGCACCCCCTCCCACACACAGTTAGAAAGCACTCCCTAGGCAGACATTTAACCCTTTGATTGCCCCCTGATGTTAACCCCTTCCCAGCCAGTGTCAGTAGTACAGTGACAGTGCATATTTTTTAGCACTGATCACTGTATTAGTTTCACTGGTCCCCAAAAAAGTGTCAAAAGTGTCACTTAGTGTCCGATTTGTCCACCGTAATGTCGCAGTCCACTATAAGTCGCTGATCGCCGCCATTAATAGTAAAAAATAACAAATAAAAAAAAAGTTCATAAGCATATCCTATAGTTTGTCACTGGTTCCCAAAACATGTGTCAAAAGTGTCAGTTAGGTGTCATGATTTGTCCACCGCGATGTCGCAGTCCCGTTATAAGTCGCTGATCGCCACTAATCTAAATAAATAAAAATGCCATAAATATATCCCATAGTTTTATAGACAAAATAACTTTTGTACAAACCAATCAATTGGGATATTTTTTTTTACCAAAAATATGAAGAAGAATACATATTGGCCTAAATTGATGAAGAAATTAGATTTTTTTACATTTTTTTTATTGGATGTTTTATAGCAGAAAGAAAAAAAAAATTGTTTTGGGGTTTTTTTCAAACTTGTTGGTTTTTTTTTTTGTTTCTAGTGGAGAAAAAAAACCCCGCAGAGGTGATCAAATACCACCAAAAGAAAGCTCTATTTGTGGGGAAAAAAAGGACATTGATTTTATTTGAGTACAGCGTCGCACGACCGCGCAATTGTCAGTTGGACTCCTTTCACACTGAGGCGCTTTTCAGGCGTTTTAGCGCTAAAAATAGCACTTGTAAAATGCCTGTATAAGGCGCCTCTCATGCCTCCGCAGTGTGAAAGCCAGAGTGTTCTCACACAGGGGTGGTGTGTTTGCCATGCCCATTGTAATGAATGGGTGCCGCTTCTGAAGCACCTGAAAAGCGGTTCGGAAGCGCAGCAAAACAGGCGCTTTTAACCTCTTCTTGGGGGTTAAAAGCGCCCCGCGACCGCCTAAAAAGCCCAAAGTGCCGCTATAAAGTGCCGCTAAACTGATCGCTCCAGTCTGTTTCTATTCTGGAAGGGCTGGTTCACTTTGCTATAATGTGTTTTTGGTAGATTTTACATGTGTTTTAGGCACATTACCATTGAACTTTATATAATGTGCAGTTTTATGAAAGCCCATCAGAAATGCAGCAAGCTGGACTTTTTGTTTTTTTTTAACACACTGCACCTAGAACACACACAGAACACAGGTGTGAACGGGACCTAACACACAAGGCATGTGCATCACTCTACAAATCTTTCGGCAGGTTCCTCCTCTTTCCACGGCCCGTCTATCCATTTGGCTGGAGTCTTCCTTTAAATAAATACGATTTTCTAATCATTTCCTCCTAAGTACACTAAGTGAGGATCATATCGCTGTCATTAATTAAGAGCATCTTCATCCTCATCAATATGTTGCTGATGCAGCCGGCTCTGCGGGAGCAATACATCCAAATTTAAAAAAATGACATTTAGCTCAGTCGAAACTCACTCAGGAAAGCCCTTCAGTCCCTCTTGATCTCTTTATTAAATTCCTGGGGGATGTCAAGCGAAGGCTGATGAAGTGTAGAGGAAAGGAAGAAGTATGGAGAGAGAGACATCGCCTCTCAACACACACGCTATATTCCCAACATAGTTCTTTACCATAGAGTATTAAAGGTACTAAGGTTACAATAAAAGGGAATTCTACCAACACTGAGCAGAAGAAATACATATCAAGGTTTTACATAAAAAGGTAGTTGTATTTCTGTCCATCCAGTCCTGAGATTTACACAGCTCTGCCATACCCAGAACAGCCCTGTCTGGCAGGGAAGGAGTCCTGATTTTACTTTGTTCAGTAACACTCAGGTTTTGTCCCTCTCATGGCCTGTGATTGGACAGCAAAATGAGAAGCAGCTCCTCTCTGGCACTCTGCTCTCTTTCCCTATCAGCATGCTCTGCAATTGTTGGCTCCTTGTGCTGCTTCTGTCTCTCCCGATCTGAGCTCTGCTGTATTGCTGGATTGCAAGAGGTTGTTACCAAGTCAAATCCTGGTACTTACACTGCTTGCATTATAATATATATATCTATATATAGAGAGAGAGAGATATCTATATATAGATATATATATCTATATATATCTCTATCTATTTATCTATCTATCTATCTATCTATCTATCTATCTATCTATCTATCTATCTATCTATCTATATAGATATATCTATATCTATAGATATATATAGCTATAGATATAGATGTATATCTATATATATAGATATATATATATATATAGATATATATATCTATATATATATTTTATATATATACATCTATACAGTATCTATATAGATATATTATCTATATATATATATCTATATATAGATATATAGATATATAGATAGATATATCTATATATCTATTTTTTTTTTTTCATTTTTTTAATTTTCATTTTTTTTTTTAACACAACTTTTTTTTATTTAATTAACACAGCTCTGTCCATATTTTTAATACACTGTATGTATATATATATGGACAGAGCTGTGTTCATTTCTGTCTTATATCTTCCCGGCATGGCCGGCACAAAGGGTGGGCCGGAGGGGAAGCTGCCCTGGGCACAGTGGAACAAGTCAGCAGAGAATGGACACAGGACAGTAAACCCATTCTACAGCATGCATTAATAGTGGAGGAGGGGTTGCTGTTCCGCATTACAGTAGATGAACTTGTCCTAGTACTGCTTCCCGGGGTTTTAGCTCTAAAGGAAATGTCCATGTTTCTTAACACCACCACCCAGCCCCCCCCCCCCCCCCCCCAAACTACTCCTATTGTACCAGCAGAGCCACCACAAAATACCAAGTACCGTACTTCCACGTATGGGGGTACATGTGACCTCCTCCCAGGGTGCAGGCCTGTTCACTGTCCTGTGAGGAAGTCATTAACACCATGTAAGCTCTGACACCATCTTGCCTACTCAATACAGACAGGGCCATTTGGGGTTTTAATTAGAGAGAGTTAGCATGAAAGCAAGCATCTTCCTTGTAGCTCCAGGCCAGTACCAGGTACTTCCAAGTATGGGGGAGCATGTGATCTCCTCCCAGGATGCAGTGCTCTCCTCCAGCGACCAATTACCAGGTCTGCGCACCAGTGGCGGCCCGTCCATAGGGGGTGCACGGGCGCCACCCCCCCACCCAGCAATAAAAAAAAAAGACCCCTTTAAAAAAAAAATAGAAAAAAATGTTCTTTATGTGCACTGTTTTCGGGCGCCGGACACAGTGCACTATGGGAAGCACCATGTCAATGCAATCACAAGATTGCCGACGAGGCGCTTTATTTGCGGGCTTTTGACCTGCTTTGTGGTGCATTCCAAAGTGCCAGACAACTTCCACCTGTAGTATTACTATGGGCGGGAGCTTTATTCTTCTAGTTAACTGTTACTTCCGGTTTCCATATGCTAGTAGTGAACCGGAAGTGATGTCCGCAGCTCTGTGGAACGCACGGCCCGAGCGGAGCTGCCTGTAAGGTAAGTATGAGACTAAGTCAGCAGTGTATTGTTCTACTCTAATCTATATACAAGTCAGCTCTTACATCATATATGCTGCTGCTGGACAAGGTCAGTGGGTTATTGCTGATGCACTGCATCAGTGGGGAGTGGGGACAGTTATAATGGGCACAGCAGGTGTACATGTCTGGCCGGAAAATCAGCACAGGGATGATGGTGGGAAGTGAACCCCTCATAATGGGTACAGTGGGGCTGCAATTGATGGCACAGTGGCTGCATTTAATGGCACAGTGGCTGCATTTGATGGCACAGTCGCTGCATATGATGAGCACAGTGGCTGCAATTGATGGCACAGTGGCTGCATTTTATGGGCACAGTGGCTGCAATTGATGGGCGCAGTTGCTGCATTTGATGGGCACAGTGGCTGCATTTGATGGGCACAGTGGCTGCATTTGATGGGCACAGTGGCTGCATTTGATGTTTTTTTATTTTTTCAGAATTTTTCAGTTTATTTGCGCCCCCCAGCACCAGGTATAGTTTATGGTATTTGGGAGCATTTGACCTCCTCCCAGGATGCAGTGCTAGGGCTTAGTGGCCAATTGTCAGGCCTGAGAACTGTCATGTGAGGAAGTCATTAACATCATGTAAGCTCTGACACCATCTTTCCTGCTCAGTTCAGACAGGGACATTTGGAGTTTCAATTAGAGAGCATAAGCCTGAAAGCAAGCATTTTTCTTGAGCTCCAGTCCAGGACCAGGTACTTCCAGATACGGTGTAGTATGTGACCTCCTCCCAGGATGCAGTGCTCTGGTCTAGCCACCAATTACCAGGTCGGAACACTATCTTGTGAGGAAGTCTTTAACACTGTGTAAGCTCTGATACCATTTTGAATGCTCAGTTCAGACATGGCTTTACAGAGTTTCAATTAGAGAGCGTGAGTCTGAAAGCAAGCCTATTTGTTAAGCTCCAGTCCAGCACCAGGTACTTCCAGGTAGAAGGGAGCATATGACCTCCTCCCAGGATGCACTGCTATGGTCTAGCCACCGATTACCACATCTGAACACTGTCATGTGAGGAAGTCTTTAGCACTGTGTAAGCCCTGATGCAATTTTGCCCATTTTGCCTTGTCATGCTCTTTTTTTCTCATTTTTCCTAGTAATATGTTGTCTGCTCACTTCAGACAGGGCCATACCTAAGTTTCAATTAGAGAGCGTGAGGCTAAAAGCAAGCATATTTGTTAAAGCGGGGGTCCACCCACACCGCCAAAAAAAAAAAATATTAAAAGCCAGCAGCTACAAATACTGCAGCTGCTGACTTTTAATACATGGCCACTTACCTGTCCCAGGGTCCAGCGATGTCGGCAGGCGACGCCGAGAACCCGCTCGGTTCTTGGCAGCTGCCGCCGCCATCCTAGGTGAGGGAATCAGGAAGTGAAGCGTTGCGGCTTCACTTCCCGGTTCCCTACTGCGCATGCGCGAGTTGCGCTGTGCGTCCCAAGTGGTCCCCGCTCTCTCCTGGGAGCTGTGTGTTTCCCAGGAGACAGCGCGGTGGGGACGGGAAGAGGCGTAGACTATGCCAGAAGTGGGTGCAAATACCTGTCTTAGACAGGTATCTGCACCCCCCTCCCCCCTGAAAGGTGCCAAATGTGACACCGGAGGGGGGGAGGGTTCTGAAAAGCGGAAGTTCCATTTTTGTGTGGAACTCCGCTTTAAGCTCCAGTCCAGCACCAGGTACTTTCAGGTATGGGGAAGCATGTGACCTCCTCCCAGGATGCAGTGCTAGGGTTTAGTGGCCAATTGTCAGGACTGAGCAATGTCATGTGAGGAAGTCATTACCACCGTGTAAGCTCTGACACCATCTTGCCTGCTCAGCTCATACGGAGTTTCAATTAGAGAGTGTGAGTCTGAAGTCAAGCATTTTATTCCTTGATCTCCAGTGAAATGATGGAGCTCTGTGAGTGTGATTGATCAAACCCTGTCCTACACTACCCAAACATTTCTTGCTTTATAGCTGAGAAAAACACAAAGGGTCCATCTCATCTTGTACAACCAATCATGCTCTTTTGTTCTTATTCTGCCAAGTAACATGTAGGTGAGAATCTGATTGGCTGCTGTAATCACTAATTGCTCCGACTTCTTGCCCCCATCAATGAGGCCTGATTTGGCCTTTTTTTTTCATATTATTAATGCCATAAAAAAGCTGAATCCTTTCCCCAAAGTCTAGAGTACGTTTTATGGGAAGGATGGTGCTTATTTAGCAGTTCCCTAAATTGTAAAACATAGGAAGTTTTGTTGTAAAACACCAAGATGAGCTATGATTTACATAATAAACTCTTATGTGATTGATTATTCGGCCCGTTAGGGTAATAAATTCAGCTGCTGGATAATGAGGTGCTAATTATAAGTTGGAGGAGAATGCAGAAAATAGATAGCAAAAAAAAGTCAGAGGGAAATCCTGGAGACGGGATTCCAACAGAGCGTAGATCTGGAAGCCGGTATCTGGAATCCACCGGACAGACTGACAAATCCTTCGAAGCAAAAAGGACAGCATATATCACTCTGCAAAGCTGATAAGGAGTAATATGGGCATTTTTCCACCGGGCAGAAGGTTGAGTCATGCAGGGCCAAGCTCTTGGGGGGGGTACAATACTGTTTTTCTCAGGTTAGTATGGTCATTGTATGCTGTCTATTGCTGGAGTGGTGCTTAAATATGAGAGTATAGGGCTCATTTAGACTTGGGGTTGGGGGAGTTAAAAATATGCAGTTGAGCTGCGTTTTAAGTGCGCACCCCCAACCGTCCCCCTTTAAGCTGCAAAGGCAGCGGATGGGGTGTTCCCATGCTGCAATTGCAATGCTTTGCTTAACGCACGCTGCAAAAACCATCACTCCTATCGTGTTCAGCAGGCTGTAACCCAGTGGCGGCCGGTGGTAATTTTTTCTGGGGGGGGGGGGCGGCAAACAGTACCACCCCCGGCCGGTCGGGTCTGGAGCACTTACCCCATCTATGGTGGGCAGCCCTTCTCCCGGACTTCACCGACGGCTTCCTGGCGATTCCGCCCACCATTTCAAATCGCCAAAAGTGAATGGGACCTAAACCTAGACTTGCTGCTACACTATCCCTACACTCTTTAGCATTGTGTCTTGTTTGTTTTGTAGCTTGATCTTTTAGTTTGCTGACTCTTGAGTCTGTGAGCTGCATCTTTTATTGTGCACAGATGCCTATACCAACTATTCAGCCAATCAAACTGGATGGGTCTGAACGCTGGCCTCTACTGCATCGCTGAGTAGCAGAGATGAGCAGAGAGATTTTTGCTATGATGATTTAGTGGAAGGGGCCAAACAAGCCCCACCCACTATAAGCTGCCTACAGAAAGCTAAAGGAAGGGGAGGAGACAAGACCAGTCCCTCTGCACAAGAAGAGAGAGCAGAGCTGTGGGAGGGACGCAGCAGGCTCCACCCACTACAGGCTGCCTGCAGAAAATTACAGGAGGGGGCGGAGACAAGACCAGTCTCCCTGCACAAGGTGAGAGAGAGCAGAGCTGTGGGAGGGATCCAGCAGGCTCCACCCACTGCAGTCTGCCTGCAGTAAATGACTGGAGGGGCGGAGACAAGACCAGTCCCTCTGCACAAGGAAAGAGAGAGCAGAGATGTGGCAGGGATCCAGCAGGCTCCACCCACTGCAGTCTGCCTGCAGTAAATGACTGGAGGGGGCGGACATAAGACCAGTCTCCCTGTACAAGGAGAGAGAGAGCAGAGCTGTGAAAGGGGCCCAGCAGGCTCCACCCCTTACAGACTGCCTGCAGAAAATTACAGGAGGGGCGGAGACAAGACCAGTCCCCCTGCACAAGGAGAGGGAGCAGCAACGAGCGGTCTTTATTACAGGAAGTCTCACACTGGATTAGTGCACAGATCTGGATGAAATACACAAAGCTCACCGAGATTCAAGAAGAATACACATGATGAATGAATTTAAACAATATTTGCTGACCCCGTAGTTGAGCTTTAGGTTCTCTGTTTTACCCAATCGTCTTGGCCTTTTCCCTGACCATGATTAATAAACACAGCCCAGCAAAAAAAAAAAAAAAAAAACACAATAAAAAGCTTCAGACTAAACAGTATATTCTGTGTATAAATTCCATATATATTGTGCATGTGTACAAACAGAGCGCAGCCCCTCCCCGTCCTCCGCTGCTCGCACTTCATTATGATTATGACCCTCTCGATTTATCACTGCTTTCTGGACTGATTCCATTATCCCAAAGTTCACCTTAAGAGCATAAATATTGCTTTAAATCAAGGGTTTGCGGCTCTATTTGCAACACGGATCTGGAAATTACGGCCCATAATTCTACCTTTCAGAATTATAACCAGCCGCGGGAATCAGCGGTGATGAGGAAGGAGCTTGGCGACGACTGAAACGCACCACAGGAGAGGCATTAACTCTTCCCTGGAGAAAACCCGAATTTGCCAAAAAGAAAAGCCTGGAGCAACAGCATGCAATGATGTATGCAAAGGGCGCACATGACAGTGGTAGCAGTGAAAGGGTTAAAGGTAAATTGTGATGGGGAGCCGAGGGGGAGGGAGGATTAGGGGAGGGGTTATTTAAAAGGAGTTCCCGCTCTGGGAGGGACAACAGAAGGATTAGGAAAGTTGCCAAGAAGGTTAGTGCTGCACCATGGCTGAGCTAGAGGGGCTTATGGCCCAGTTGAGGGAAGAAGCGGCGGTGCGGGGTGCTGAGTGGCTGCAGGAGACCATCGCAGCCGCGCTACACGGGTCCACAATGCAGGCAAGTGGGGGAGAGAGAAGCGGCAACAGAGCGCGCCGCTCTCGTCCACCTGAGCGGTTCTCTCCGGACCGCGTGACGTCAGCGCAGCGGCACTCGGGTAGTCGGTATTCCAGACTCCCGGGGTGCCCACCGGCCAAACGAGCGGCGGGAGGAGAGCGGGTCAGCGGGCGTGCGGCCCCGGCGGGAGTAGAGCAGAGGCAGGCAAGAGAACCGGCGCGAGTGAGGCCTATGGGAAGGAGACACGCGGAGAGCGCAAGCCCCGCCCCCAGGATGACGGCGGGGCGCTCCGCCATCGCTGACACTGCACTGCCTGAGGGGATCCCTGGGCCTTCTAGTTCCTCGGCAGGGGACAGGCAGAATGGAGAGAGATGCAGGGCCGGCATGACATCTACAGGAGCGGAGGCTGGCGGGACTGAGGTAGCCCACACCGGTCCTGGGAAGGCTGTCCAGAAGTCCACGGGTGGTTTCGCTGCTCGGAGGAGGGGACGGTTGGCGAACAATGCGGCAGCCGCGGTCCACATCCCGGGCGGGCCTACGGTGGACGCAGGGGAAGAGTCGGGTCGGAGCGGACGAGATGAGGAGTCCGGATCGGAGGAGGACGCGGCCCCCCTGCCCAGGAGGATGGGGCCAGAAGAGAGCAGACGGTCGGCTGATGGGGCGGCGCCTATGCAGCCAGGTGAGCCAACACATGTTAATGTAATGACTAGCTTAAATAATGCAGCGAGTGTAGCAACTGGGGCTAGGGGGTTAGAAAACAGCGTGGAGGGAACCGGTACAGGGGTAGGGGCTCCGGGTTTCCTGGGGTTTTTAAAGGGAATCAAAGAACTGGTGCAGAGGTTGGAGGCTGCTGAGAGGCCGGTGGAGGGCCCGAGGGCCGCTTGGGCACAGCAGTCAAGGAAAGATGTGGGAACTGCAGGGGGGGCCCCGACACCGGGGGCATCAACTGAGGTGGCAGCGGTGGTCACGTTGCCGGCCCAGGAAGCCACGGGGAGTGCAGCTGCACAGGGGAAGGAAAAGGCAGCGTTGTCAGGGGAGGCTACGCCGAGGAAGGACATCATTAGGCTGGCGGACGCGGCTCGCTGTGAGGTGTATGTGTGCTACGAAGGGCCGTTGGGAGCACACTTGAAACAAGAAGTGCGGGAGAAATTATGGAAGGGTGAGTATGTTGAAATATTTTCCTTACTGCCCCTGGAAAAGTTCAATCTTGACAGAGTCAAGCCGGATGATTCCAAAAAAGAAGATGAGGAAAAGAGGAGGTATAGGCTGATACCCAGGACATTTACAAATTGGTTGCAAGCATTTGCGATCATGGCTAGTGTGATCGGGGAGAAACAACCGGAACACTGTTCGGCGCTTTTCTGCTATCAAGACGCGATAGGGGAAGCGTATAGGGTATATGGAGGTACGGCATGGTTGCGATACGATGAACAGTTTAGGCAGAGGAGAGCGGTTCGCCCGGAGCTACGTTGGGATCATAAAGACATCAGCCTGTGGATGCGTTTGATGACGACGGCGCGGGCAACGAACCAGTTTTTTCAGGGGGGAGCCGGTGGACCGTCAGCCCAGGGACATTCGGCTGGAAACAAAAAAGGGGTTTGCTGGCAGTATAACTCAGGTTCCTGTAAGTTCGGAGGAACATGTAAGTATAAGCATGAGTGCTCAGGCTGTGGGGGGACGCATCCATCATCCAGATGTTTTAAACAAGGAAAAGGTCGACAAGGTGAGGCTGGGAACAAAAGGGAAGACTCCGGTGATAGTGGAAAGGATGCGGCCGTTTCTCGGTAAGTACCCGGACAGGAAAGCGGCATTGCTATTAGAAGAGGGCTTTGCGATGGGTTTTCGGATTCCATGTAATTTATCGGCGACTCCCCCAGTGCCCAAAAATTTGAAGTCAGCCCTGCAGCATCCGGAAGTGGTTTCGGAGAAACTACAGAAGGAAGTGGCATTGGGTAGAATGAGTGGCCCTTTCCCCATAGCACCGATAGCTAATTTGGTGGTTTCTCCGCTGGGCGTGGTGCCCAAAAAGGAGCCCAACAAATTCAGGCTCATTCACCATTTATCCTTCCCAAAAGGGGGTTCCGTGAATGATGCCATAGAACAGGAAGCATGCTCGGTGACTTATACGTCATTTGATGCTGCGGTGCGGTGGGTGAGTGAAGAATATTATTAATATCTAATATTCTTGTATCTCAGAGGCGCTTCTGGATGAATAGCATTGATAGCCAAACTGACTTGAAACAAAGTGTGAGTTTATTGTCACACAATTGGCATCATAAATACAATGTAAAAAATATAATAGTTCAGTTCAATGTAGGTAAAAATATATGAAATAGAATAAAAAGTTATAAAGCTGTAATAAGCTTATGAAAGCATGTATGCTTCATGGATGCTGCCCTCCTGTCTCCATGCTGTCTTGTGTGTCGTTAAAGAAGAAACAGGAAATGACGTTCTTAGACCTCTGGCAGAATTCAGTTGTCCCAACTTATCAAAGTGTCTTGTATACATGTCAATGTCATCTAATGACTGTGAGTGTGTGTGTGTGTCTGTCTGTGTACCCCTTCAATATGGAAGCATTGGCTTTATATGTTACATGTGAACGTGTGAACGTCATAACCTCACACCAACTTAGAACCTTGTATGGCACATATTCATTTCTGCTAGCTTCAGTATGCACTCATAGTCATATATGGCATACGATTGACAAGCCCACATGTAACACTCCATACTTGAAGTAATATGCTGATCATGTAATGTCATATAACCAAACATCTATATAATATGAACACATATTATCAACTTTACATTAAATAACTATATACTAGTACTTATTAATATGACTGGAACTACAAACTAACTTAACTTAACAAGATATAATCCACAATGTATATTCCTTTAGCTATGTGGACACGTGTCTATTTTTGTCTTCTCATGACATTCTACACCAAGATACCTTAAATGTCATACTCAAATTGGCTACACCAGAAAAATCCAGCAATGCTCAGCTTTAGATGAAGAATCATGTCAAATCTATTGATCAAGGTCATTCACACATACTCTATTTATCATGATTAATCATAAAACCAAATATGTTTTGCAAGCTTGCCATGAATATAATATAACACCTATAAGTGCCGAATTATGAATTTGGAATAATATTCTAACAATGAGACACTATGGAAAAGGTGCCTTGATGGCTAAGGCAGATATAGAATCAGCTTTTCGACTGTTGCCAGTTCACCCGGATAGTTTCCGGTTGCTCGGGTGCCATTGGAATGGTGGATTTTATGTCGATCAATGCCTACCAATGGGTTGTTCCGTGTCGTGTGCGATATTCGAACAATTCAGCTCCTTCGTGGAATGGGTGGTAAGGGATGTATCCGGGGTGAATTCGATAATTCACTACTTGGATGACTTCTTATGCATAGGCCCGGCCTCTTCAAGAATTTGCGCGGTGTTGCTGGCTTCATTGCAGCATATAGCGGGTAGATTTGGCATTCCATTGGCGGACGAAAAAACTGAGGGACCCTGCGTGGTCATCACGTTTTTGGGCATTGTGCTGGATTCGGAGGCGATGGAATGTAGATTACCTGCTGAAAAATTGGAGGATTTGAAACAGGAAGTGGCAGGGTTAATAGGACTAAAAAAGGTACAACTGCGTAAATTACAATCGGTGTTGGGCAAGCTGAATTTTGCTTGTCGCATACTGCCGATGGGGAGAGTGTTTAGTCGCCGGCTGGCGGCTAGCACGAGTGGGATAAAGTCACCAAAACATTTTGTGCGTTTAGGGAGAACGCATAGGGAGGACCTGAAGGTATGGCATACCTTTCTGGAGTCCTTTAATGGCAGGGCAATGTGGATGTCGGGTCCAGTCAGCAATTTTGACTTGGAATTGTTTACAGATGACGCAGGATCGACAGGATTTGGTGCGTTTTTCCAGGGACAATGGAGCGCAGGTCCATGGCCACAATCTTGGGTAAAAGAGGGCTTCACAAAGAACTTGGTTTTGCTGGAACTATTTCCAGTAGTTCTGGCAGTGGAACTGTGGGGTGCAACGTTTAGAGATCTGAAGGTGCGCTTTCATGGGGACAATTTGGGGGTGGTGCAAGTGATAAATAGGATCACGGCGTCATCTCCGCCAGTGATCAGGCTGCTGCAACACTTAGTATTACGATGTCTACAACTGAATGTTTTCATTCATGCTGTTCACTTACCGGGGGTGGAAAACGTCATTGCTGATGCACTGTCTCGCTTCCAGTGGGACAGGTTCCGAGAGTTGGCGCCGGAAGTGGAGCAACAGGGAATACCTTGTCCAGACTGGCTGTGGGAGATTGCGCTGGCATCGTCGAGGGATGGATTAAGCGGTCGGTAAGTGGGAATACATGGGCAGCATACACCAAGGTATGGCAGGAGTGGATGTCGTTCGGACAAGATTTGGGGGAGGAGCCTATAGGGCAAGGACTACGTTCCTTGTTGCTGTACTATGTGGCAAAAAAATTGGACGAGGGCGTGTCGGTGTCAGTGATGAATACACAGTTGGCCGGTTTGGCTTTCCTTTTCAAGCTACAAGGGCAGCCCGACGTCACTAAGGATTTTTGGGTAAAACAAGCATTAAAGGGTTATAGGAGGGCAGTGGTCAAGCGTGATTCGAGGAGACCGGTAACTTTTGAGATACTGGGGGGGATTGTGGAGCAACTAGGGGAAGTTTGTACATCGGCATACGAAGTTATTTTGTTTAAGGTAGCTTTTGTGTTAGCATTTTTTGGTGCATTTCGGATTGGAGAACTTGTTAGTCCTTCCAAAAAAGTGCCAGGGGGAATTGGGTTACAGGATGTGCAGTGGGCACAGGAAGGGGTAGCGATATTTTTGAGGAAGTCTAAGACGGATCAAGGGGGAAGAGGCAGGATGGTGCGAGTTTATCCAATTAACGGTTCCCCTCTGTGCCCGGTGGGCACGGTCAAGGAATTCTTGACGGTTAGGCCGGATGTTCAGGGCCCAATTTTAGTACATTTAAATGGTAGTATGTTGTCACGCTTTCAGTTTGTGGCTGTGTTTAAAAAATGTTTGCAGGAGCTGGGGCTGGACAAGAAGGATTTTTCATCCCACTCATTCAGGATTGGAGCTGCGACGGAAGCGGCCAGGTTGGGGATGGATGTGGAGGTAATAAAAAGGATTGGGCGGTGGGAATCTAACAGATTCCAATCTTATGTTCGGCCGCAGCTGGCAATAAAATTGTAGGTGACGGGGTGAGCCTTTAGGTTGATATCGGGTAGGTATTAGAGTTATCTGTTATGGCAAGGATTATAGTTGGCATAGTCAATGTTGAGGATAGTGTTTGTTTTCTTCTATTTTCAGGTGCAGCGACAAGAATGGTCTGGATTATGGGCCATTCTTATGTATGTTGGGGGGCGCGGAGGGGAGACGCTCGGCCTGAGGGTAGGCAGCTAAGTTTTGATAGGCGGGAAGTGTGTATAAAGTGGTTTGGTATACCAGGGATGTTGTGGGGTAGGTTAGTCCAGGAGGTTCAGCGGTATGCAAATAGAGAGGGACCTCCGGATGTCCTGGTGATACATGTGGGCGGAAACGATTTGGGCATTCGCTCGATGATAGACATCACGCGAGATATAAAATTTGACATTTGGCGATTGTCGAGGGAATTTCCGCAGATGATCATGATATGGTCGGACATGGTTGCCAGGATGTCTTGGAGAATGGCCAGGTCAGTGGAGGGTGTGAATAGAGCAAGGAGGAAGATCAACAGGGAAATTAGTAAATTTGTGGTCAGTAATGGGGGGTTGGCAATTAGGCATAGGGAATTGAAATTTGAGACCTGGAGGTATTTGAGACGCAATGGGGTACATCTTAATGACGTGGGTACAGATTTGTGGGCTTTAGGCTTGCAAGATGGCATACAGCGAGCTATTCGGGTGTGGAGGGGCACCCAAGAGTAAGGTGTTACTATTGGGATGCTGTGGCGGGCGTTGGTCTGGGCAAGGGAAGGAAGATGGCGAAAAAAGTAAGAGTGGGGATCCAACGTTGATATGGGTCCGGAGGTTTTTTGGTTCCCGGTTAACGGAGGTTAGCCGGGAAGTGATAATGGGGCACTGCGGTCACGGCAGTCTCTGAGCCAGCTTGTCGGCTTGAGGCCTATTGGAGTTTTTTTTTGGACGAGGGCTGCAGTGCTATATTTGTTATGGCCATCAGTTTGTTTTTTGCTAACCGGTTGCTCAGACCAACGCTCTTTTGGAATACAGGTTGTATAACAGATGTTTTTTGGTTATTGGTTTTTTCTGATGACAGAATTTTATATTTTTATAGGAAACAGATATGTTTAAATAAAGTAGGCTGCTACAGCCTTTTTATACTCCAAAAACTTGTGTGGTCTTATTTATTTGGAGTAGAAGTATAAGGGGTTTTTGAGCATAGTTAATTGACATCTGTTATCCAATAGTCAAGAAAAGCCTGGAGCAACAGCATGCAATGATGTATGCAAAGGGCGCACATGACAGTGGTAGCAGTGAAAGGGTTAAAGGTAAATTGTGATGGGGAGCCGAGGGGGAGGGAGGATTAGGGGAGGGGTTATTTAAAAGGAGTTCCCGCTCTGGGAGGGACAACAGAAGGATTAGGAAAGTTCCCGCCCACCCTCCCTTAATACCTAGGAAAAGGTTATTGTAGAAGGGTATTGTGTTTTCTTTTGTTAACAGTTGAAAGAAGAGAAGATGTCGTGGCAGAGGCGGGCGTTGGTCTGGGCAAGGGAAGGAAGATGGCGAAAAAAGTAAGAGTGGGGATCCAACGTTGATATGGGTCCGGAGGTTTTTTGGTTCCCGGTTAACGGAGGTTAGCCGGGAAGTGATAATGGGGCACTGCGGTCACGGCAGTCTCTGAGCCAGCTTGTCGGCTTGAGGCCTATTGGAGTTTTTTTTTGGACGAGGGCTGCAGTGCTATATTTGTTATGGCCATCAGTTTGTTTTTTGCTAACCGGTTGCTCAGACCAACGCTCTTTTGGAATACAGGTTGTATAACAGATGTTTTTTGGTTATTGTTTTTTTCTGATGACAGAATTTTATATTTTTATAGGAAACAGATATGTTTAAATAAAGTAGGCTGCTACGGCCTTTTTATACTCCAAAAACTTGTGTGGTCTTATTTATTTGGAGTAGAAGTATAAGGGGTTTTTGAGCATAGTTAATTGACATCTGTTATCCAATAGTCATGAGAAACTCAAGCCAAAAACGTAGATGGAATCAAGAATGTGCAGTCAGGGGAGACAGGGGAGGCAGACCCTTACCTGCCATGAACATAAAAAAAATATACATATACCAAAAAAAAAAAAAAAAAGCTTTGAGGGTCGTGGCTCGGTGACATGGGGTCACAGACACCCCAAAATTTGGGGCTCCTGACACCTATAGTTTCCGGAGACTTGTATCTTAGGCAAACTTCTGGGGAAATTGGTGAGCCAATCACACAAGCAGGAAATGATGTTTCTGGGGAGTGGTCAGTACTCACTCTGTGTACAGAACAACTCCAGGTAGCCATATTGCAATGCATTCTCAGAAAATTACAGTGGCTGCAGATTGAAAAGGAAAGGTCATTTTTAATAACATTCAATTACAATATGATTAGTGTCGCAATTATATGCACTATATGCTCAATGGACCGTTTTTTAAATTTTTTTTTTCCTACCTTCAGATATGTGGCCCAGCCTGTGGTCGGTCCCTGCAGCTGTGGGCGGGGAATTTCCTTTCATCGCCGCACTGTTTCCTGGGATCTCATGTCATTCATCCCAGGAGTCAGTGCGGAGAGCCGCCGCAAAATCTCGCGGGATTTCTACCACCCTGCCCGTTGTGATGGCAACCGGAGCTGTTGACGGCGCTCCGATTTGAGTTTACTGCACATGCGCAAGATTGGGGATAGAACGGGATGCCTGTGGGCTTCACATGCCCACAGGCAAGATGACAACCGGCAACATTAAAATGTATAACTTTTTTTTTTTTAGGAGAAAACAGACAGCAGTAAGCACTAAAAACAGAACAAGTACGTTCTATATTTAACTATATTAATCATTGTCATTTTGCAAAAAAAAAAAAATTTGGAGACAGTGAAACCCCGCTTTAAGTGTATGCTATTCAATTGTTAAGGCACAAAATGGCATGTTACAATTTATATGCTTGGCGGTATGTATTTTTTGGTAATACTGTCAGAATGTCACATTTTTCTCATTTAGTAAAAATGTATTAATCCACAAAAAAAAGTGGAGTTTTATTGAAAAATCATATTGTTGCTGCATATGGTGACATGCCAGAAGTTTATTTAATACTATAATGTTACTGAAAGGTCCACTTGCAAGTGACGCTTTGGTTAAAAAAAAAGGAAATTCTATTCAAGTATGTATTTGTATTGCCCTCAGCCTCCTCTAAATCTCTATTTTTTTATTTAATTTTTTGCTGCTGTGATGTCACTTCCTGTTAGGGTTTCAATCCCCATGTTCAATCCCCATGGTCCCACTGTATGTAGTAACATAGTCACCCGCTCTTGCTTGCTCCTGAGATGGACTATGGACTATGAGATGTGTAGGGTGCATAGAGCAGTGCATATGATTGCAACTAATGTAACAAATGGAACCGAGGGAGAAAAGGTACTCAGTGGGCCCTAACATAGGGTCCCTGCCACTTAGAAGAAGGGTAAACCATACAGCCACCAGTCTACTCCTTTAGAAATGACCTCCATATCCAGCCACTACTACCTCTTCTCCCAAACTGGCTGCTCTTCCTTCATTTTACATTTTACTCTCCATCACCCATAAGGTTAATATGGAAGTTTACGCTTCGTTCCCCATTCCCATTCACTGTAGGAGAACACTCTCCTTCTCTTTTCACATAAGTAACTCATATCCGACAGTTCACTTAACCAGCAACTTAGTTTACTGAGGAAGTAGATGTCAGACAGTCTTCAGGGAATCCAACAAAGGTATATAGAACGGTACAATATCCACTTATAGTGCAACACCAATTCTTTTCCTGCTAATATTTGGGCTGTGCTGTGGCGCTCACACCTTTTGGTCAGCTTGGGTTCCACTCAAAAGCAATTTAAATTCATTTTGTCCCACAGGTCCTGCTGAGCAAAATCATCTTTATGCATGGTGGGGACCCCCCGGGCACCGCCCAAAGGCCCCAGGTGCATGGGGGCCCCATGATAATCTTGCATTATATCATACTTGCCAACTGTCCTGGATTTTCCAGGACAGTCATGTTTTTTTACTGTCCCAGGCAGCATCCCGAAACCTCTACTGTGCCTTTCTGCCCCCCCCAGTACTGTGCCCTGTGTTGTTTGCACTTTGATTTATGACATGTTTTCTGATTCTTTAAAACTGATTTTATTGAAATTAAAATAAAATCTAAAATCTAAATAGAATCTATCAACTATTTATACTTTACATCTTGAGAGTAGGTAAATTGGGGCAGGTTGGTAGAGGCCCGAGTGCATTACCTTGCTCAGGGGCCCATGATACTATTAAGACAGCCTTGCCACTGTTCTTGGTGCAACGCAACATATTACATGAATAGTCTCCTCAACTCCCACAACCAACCACACTTGGCCCAACCCTCCTATGCTATATATCCCCTTTATGGTAAGCACCACCAACAGCACCAAACATTAATCCACCCAAAACATAAAGTTGCTTGCCTACACACACCTCTAGTTCTCAACCTCAGTCCTCAAGTACCCCCAACAGGCGATGTTTTGGGAACTTCCCTTAGATAAAATAGCTCTTATCAATACCATGTTCAAAGTAAAGGAAAACCTGAAAACATGGCCCATTGGAGGTACTTGAGGACTGAGGTTGAGAACCACTGCTCTAGTATACATATACTGAAAAAAATCAAGACCCACACATAAAATGCTGGCCTTTAGAAAAATGATACATTCTGTGGACATCATTGACCACATCTCCTTGTCTTCATATCTTTAGATCTTTTTTAGTTTCTCTACATCATGTCAGAAAATTTAGAAAAACCCAGAATATTTTAGTTATTTAACATCATCATAACTGTGGTGATAAAGGCAGGGGAATGTTCCTGGCACTCATTAGACCTAAGAAAGCCTCTTGAATAGGTAGCAAAATGTCTTCAACATTACAGAAGACATTCTGTCATATACCATCCAGAACAAGCTGGCCGGGATGACATCGGTTTTTTAAGTGGAAATAAAACTGAGACAACGGAAGGACCAAATAAGAGATCAAATTGAAAAGGGGTTGGTCTTTTTTAAGCATAAGTATGTTTTTTGTATAAGTTTTAAGATATTTTGTTTAAAGTACAACTAAAGGCACTACTTTTTTTTTTTAGTTTTGGATAGAGTGGAGAGGAATTAGAACCCCTGTCAGTTTTTACTGCTGTTTATGCCCCTGCAGATTCACCCTCTCTATTTGTCCTATTTGCACTCTGCACTCTGTACATGGCATGATCCTGAGCTCTGCACTCTGTACGTGGCATACTCCTGAGTTCTGCACTCTGTACATGGCATAATCCTGAGTTCTGCACTCTGTACATGACATAATCCTGAGTTCTGCACTCTGTACGTGGCATAATTCTGAGTTCTGCACTCTGTACATGGCATAATCCTGAGTTCTGCACTCTGTACGTGGCATAATTCTGAGTTCTGCACTCTGTACATGGCATAAGCCAGAGATCTGCACTCTGTACATGGCATAATCCTGAGTTCTACACTCTGTACATGGCATAATCCTGAGCTCTGCACTCTGTACATGGCATAATCCTGAGCTCGGCACTCTGTACATGGCATACTCCTGAGTTCTGCACTCTGTACATGGCATAATCCTGAGCTCTGCACTCTGTACATGGCATAATCCTGAGCTCGGCACTCTGTACATGGCATACTCCTGAGATCTGCACTCTGTACATGGCATAATCCTGAGCTCTGCACTCTGTACATGGCATAATCCTGACTTCTGCACTCTGTACATGGCATAATCCTGAGCTTGGCACTCTGTACATGGCATACTCCTGAGTTCTGCACTCTGTACATGGCATAATCCTGAGCTCTGCACTCTGTACATGGCATACTCCTGATTCTGCACTCTGTACACGGCATAATTGTGAGTTCTGCACTCTGTACACGGCATAATTCTGAGTTCTGCACTCTGTACACGGCATAATTCTGAGTTCTGAACTCTGTAGACGGCATAATTCTGAGTTCTGCACTGTACGTAACGCACTCCTAAACCAGGAACTTTTTACGTAGCCAACCCCAGATGCAACTGGCCTTTGAGGGCAACCATACTGCTGATGCGGCCCACGATGAAATTTAGTTTGACACCCGTTTTACAGAATCTACGAGCTGGACGGAAGTATATTCCTGATTTGCTTGGTACTAGACCTGGGTAATTCAGAACCGATAACATGTAAATATTATAATGAATATGCAAATAATGGTGCACTTTTATGTCAATATTATAGGCTCTATCTGACATTTGACCCTTTTTTATATGATCTTGATATCTGTATCACACTTATTGTTTCTTTTTTTTATGGATTACATCTGTGTTATCTGTTATCTTTGTAATGCTCTTTTATTTCTCAATAAAAGTGTGTGTATTAAAAAAAAAAAAAAAGATACAATTTATTATATAATGTATCCTGTAATCTCCGTTCAAGAGGAGGAAACAACACAGGGGTGGGATGCACAGTGGCTGATCAATAAGACAGCCAATTAGAGCCTATCACAGCGATGAGGTCATAGGGAATTGGGCCTCCCAATTCTCCATCGTCAGTGCGAGACCCAAAAGTATCTGCCTGCTCTCAGCGCAAACACAGCAGCCCAATTTTGCGGCCTCACAGATAAACACCCACTGGCATGAGGCCGCATATATGTGTACGCTTGGCTGGAAGGGGTTAATAAAATGTTTAAATAAAATTGTAAAAAAGCACCCAGAAGACTTGGCTGATATCTGGTATACGTATATAATAATGTTTGGGTTCAAATCCATTTGTGAGGACCACTAAAATGGACTGGTTTTGTTTGATAGAACTAGTCCAGCAGATTTGTGACTAACTACATCATGACTTGGATTAAGGAAAATCTTCACAGACTGAAGGACTTCAATTTTAATTTGCCTTCAAATTCTAGTTTTGCCAGTAAAAGGAACCACAACCAACTTCACTCCAGTAGTTTCTCCAGCAGGACTCACAGTTTTGCCCAACAGCTGGAGCCAATACAAAGCCAAGTGATGACCTCACCTTCCGGAATTATAAGAGTGACCCAATCTTCATAGGCTTGTGGAAGAAAATTGAGAAATAGCACCATTCAAGTCTTCATGAGAAATAAGAAATTGGGTGATTCGACCTACTCGTGTCCCCCCAAAACTGAAATATTTTTGGGTGGGGTTGGCCTTTAAGCGCTGCGTGAATACTTAGTTTTATAGGTTTTTTTTTCACCCTCTATTCACAATGTATGGCCCTAACTCTTAAAATTCAATGACAAATGCACTCCTTTTGTGATTAATGGTTCTTCTGTCTAACCTATTTTGCTTTTCATTTATCATAGAGACATTGAATAACGCAACTGAATATTTCACATCTCTCCTTTCACTGCTTGGATATTTTTTTTTTTTTTATACAAGAAGAGTTTTTTTGTAATGTAGCAGAAAAAGAAGCAGATGGATCATTAAGTTTTTTTTCTCAGTTTACTTGGCAGATAAAAGATCTTAGTAGAAGGAATATTTACTTCTTTACGTCTGCCCATGGCAGCCAATCAAATTTCAGTTGTCATTTTCCCAGTGCAGCAGAATCTTACTTGCTGATCTAAACAACCAATCAGGTTTGTGGCTAAAAATTTGGTGGTAAGTGATCCGTCTCTCCCCCCAATTTTCTTTTGCTCTGGTGACCTTGCCAGTCAAAGGGCCTTGGACACGGATGAGCGAGTTTGGGGTGGAGGAACTTGACTGGCCTGCACAGAGTCCTGACCTCAACCCGATAGAACACCTTTGGGATGAATTAGAGCGGAGACTGCGAGACAGGCCTTCTTGTCCAACATCAGTGCCTGACCTCACAAATGTGCTTCTGGAAGAATGGTCAAACATTCCCATAGACACACTCCTAAACCTTGTGGACAGACTTCGCAGAAGAGTTGAAGCTGTTATAGCTGCAAAGGGTGGGCCAACTCAATATTGAACCCTATGGACTAAGACTGGGATAGCATTACAGTTCATGTGCATGTAAAGACAGGCGTCCCAAAACCTTTAGTAATATAGTGTATATTATTACTTAAAGCACTATGATGATGTAATTTTAAATTGTGTTTGTTTTTATTAACATCAAAAAGACTGATAGAGATATATTGGTGTAAGAAGTAGAGGCAAGGATCCATTCGGGCTCTAAGCTTCAATCCTGACTATGATATCCCTTTAAAGGGGAAGGTGCATCCTAACCTATATTTTGTAGGCCAAAACACCAGGTGACGTGAGCGTGGTGGAGGCGTGTGACACACATGGTGACTCACAACAGAAGATTGATGTGGAGCACAAGGCAAAGATAAAAAATAAATTTGACTATACAGTGCCTTGAAAAAGTATTCTTACCCCTTGAAATTTTGTCATGTTACAACCAAAAACATAAATGTATTTTATTGGGATTTTATGTGATAGACCAACACAAAGTGGCACATAATTGTGAAGTGGAAGGAAAATGGTACTGTATATACTCGAGTATAAGTCGTTCCGAGTATAAGTCGAGGCCCTAATTTACCACAAAAAAATGGGAAAAACTTATTGACCCGAGTATAAGACGAGGGTGAGAAATGCACAGCTACTGTAAGTGGAAAAGAGGGTCAACAATGCCCATTTGCAGCCTCACTGTGCCCAGTTAAGGGTTCCTAGATGCCCCCTAGCTGCAGCCAAAATTTGAGGTCTGTGAACCAAAGGGTCCCGAAATGACATTGCTGCAGATGGACACAGTTAACCGACTTTGGGGACCCGTATCTCGGGGCCACTTAATGCTAGGAACCCCAAATTTGGTGTGCAAACCCAGTGGAACCAGTACCATAAAATATCCAAGGCTGGAGTTCCTATCCCCAAAATCGGTTTGGAAAATGTCATTCTCTTGCAGAGAAGTGCTTGACATTTTCTGAACCGAATTTGGGGCCCCGTATCACAGGGCCACTTGGTGCTAGGAACCCCAAATTTGGTGTGCAAACCCAGTACAACTGGTACCACAACATATCCAAAGCTGGAGTTTCTAGCACTAAGTGGCCCTGAGATACAGGGCGCCAAATATCGGTTCAGAAAATGTCAAGCACTTTTCTGCAACAGAGAATTACATTTTCTGAACCTACTTTGGGGCCCCGTATCTTGGGGCCACTTCGTGCTAGGAACTCCAGCTTTGGAAATGTTATGGTACCAGTTCTACTGGGTTTGCACACCAAATTTGGGGTTCCTAGCACCAAGTGGCCCTGCGATACGGGGCCCCAAATTCGGTTCAGAAAATGTCAAGCACTTTTCTGCAGGAGAATGACATTTTCCAAACCAAATTTGGGGCCCCGTATCTCGGGGCCACTTAGTGCTAGGAACTCCAGCTTAGGATATGTGGTGGTACCAGTTCTACTGGGATTGCAGACCAAATTTAGGGTTCCTAGCACCAGGTGGCCCTGAGATACGGGGCCCCAAACCCGGTTTAGAAAATGAAATTTTTTGCTGCAGAAAAGTGCTTGACTCGAGTATAAGTCATATAGTTACATAGTTACATAGTAGGTGAGGTTGAAAAAAGACACAAGTCCATCAAGTCCAACCTATGTGTGTGATTATGTGTCAGTATTACATTACATATCCCTGTATATTGCGGTCATTCAGGTGATTATCTAATAGTTTCTTGAAGCTATCAATGCTCCCCGCTGAGACCACCGCCTGTGGAAGGGAATTCCACATCCTTGCCGCTCTTACAGTAAAGAACCCTCTACGTAGTTTAAGGTTAAACCTCTTTTCTTCTAATTGTAATGAGTGGCCACGAGTCTTGTTAAACTCTCTTCTGCGAAAAAGTTTTATCCCTATTGTGGGGTCACCAGTACAGTATTTGTAAATTGAAATCATATCCCCTCTCAAGCGTCTCTTCTCCAGAGAGAATAAGTTCAGTGCTCGCAACCTTTCCTCATAACTAAGATCCTCCAGACCCTTTATTAGCTTTGTTGCCCTTCTTTGTACTCGCTCCATTTCCAATACGTCCCTACTGAGGACTGGTGCCCAGAACTGGACAGCATACTCCAGGTGCGGGCGGACCAGAGTCTTGTAGAGCGGGAGAATTATCGTTTTATCTCTGCAGTTGATCCCCCTTTTAATGCATGCCAATATTCTGTTTGCTTTATTAGCAGCAGCTTGGCATTGCATGCCATTGCTGAGCCTATCATCCACTAGGACCCCCAAGTCCTTTTCCATCCTAGATTCCCCCAGAGGTTCTCCCCCCAGTGTATAGATTGCATTCATATTTTTGCCACCCAAATGCATTATTTTACATTTTTCTACATTGAACCTCATTTGCCATGTAGTCGCCCACCCCATTAATTTGTTCAGGTCTTTTTGCAAGATTTCCACATCCTGCGGAGAAGTTATTGCCCTGCTTAGCTTAGTATCGTCTCCAAATACAGAGATTGAACTGTTTATCCCATCCTCCAGGTCGTTTATGAACAAATTAAATAGGATTGGTCCCAGCACAGAACCCGGGGGAACCCCACTACCCACCCCTGACCATTCTGAGTACTCCCCATTTATCACCACCCTCTGAACACGCCTTTGTAGCCAGTTTTCAATCCATGTACTCACCCTATGGTCCATGCCAACGCACCTTATTTTGTACAGTAAACGTTTATGGGGAACTGTGTCAAATGCTTTTGCAAAATCCAGATACACCACGTCTACGGGCCTTCCTTTATCTAGATGGCAACTCACCTCCTCATAGAAGGTTAATAGATTGGTTTGGCAAGAACGATTCTTCATGAATCCATGCTGATTACTGCTAATGATATCATTCTTATTACTAAAATCTTGTATATAGTCCCTTATCATCCCCTCCAAGAGTTTACATACTATTGATGTTAGGCTAACTGGTCTGTAATTCCCAGGGATGTTTTTTGGGCCCTTTTTAAATATTGGTGCTACATTGGCTTTTCTCCAATCAGCTGGTACCATTCCAGTCAATAGACTGTCTGTAAAAATTAGGAACAACGGTCTGGCAATCACCTGACTGAGTTCCCTAAGTACCCTCGGATGCAAGCCATCTGGTCCCGGTGATTTATTAATGTTAAGTTTCTCAAGTCTAATTTTAATTCCGTCCTCTGATAACCATGTAGGTGCTTCCTGTGTTGTGTCATGAGGATAAACACTGCAGTTTTGGTTACTGAAGCCCCCCGATTCACTCGTGAAGACTGAGGAGAAGAATAAATTCAATACCTTTGCCATCTCCCCATCCTTTGTAACCAGATGTCCTTCCTCATTCTTTATGGGGCCAATATGGTCTGTCCTCCCTTTTTTACTGTTTACATACTTAAAGAATTTCTTGGGATTTTTTTTGCTCTCCTCCGCTATGTGTCTTTCATGTTCTATCTTAGCCATCCTAATTGCACCCTTACATTTCTTATTGCATTCTTTATAAATTCTGAATGCTGTGGATGATCCCTCAACCTTGTATTTTTTGAAGGCCTTCTCCTTTGCTTTTATATGCATTTTTACATTGGAGTTAAGCCATCCAGGATGTTTGTTCGCTCTTTTAAATTTATTACCCAATGGGATACATTGGCTAATGCCCTTATTTAATATGCTCTTAAAGCAAACCCATCTCTCCTCCGTATTCTTTGTTCCTAATATTTTATCCCAATTTATGCCTTTTAGCAAGGTTTGTAGTTTAGGGAACTCGAGGGGGGCGCTCTCAGCACAAAAAAATGTGCTGAAAAACTCGACTTATACTCGAGTATATACGGTGAATGGTTTTTAAAAAAAAAAAATTCACAATAAAATATATGTACGTTTTTGGTTGTAACATGACAAAATGTGGAAAATTTGAAGGGGTATAAATACTTTTTCAAGGCACCGTAGATCACTAAAAAAAGGACTCACAAATATTGGTGATGTATTACTATGTATATATATATATATATATATATATATATATATATATATATATATATATATATATATATATATATATATTTATATAAATATCTGCAGAGGTGTATTACAGTAAAACCTTGGGTTGTGAGCATAATTTGTTCCGGAAACATGCTTGTGATCCAAAGCACTTGTATATGAAAGCACATTTCCCCATAAGAAATAATGGAAACTCAAATGATTCGTTCCACAACCATTTATTCAAAGGTCCTTCAGTTTAAAGTCCATATAAAAAGATTATAGCAATGTGATAGGTTGTGTAACTATAAAATGTCCATCCACAAATGGAAGCCTCCACAAGGGGATTAGAAGCAAAATCCAGCAGGAGCTCCAGAATATAAAAGTGAAGAGAGGCGCCTCTAAGTGTAGCAATATGTTGCTAAATGTTGTATCTTCATCAAATGTAACCATATTGCTACACTTAGGGCCGCCTCTCTTTTCTTTTATACTTAGTTGTGACTTGACGCTACTTGTATATCAAGTCATCGCTTGTATATCAAGTCAAAATGTATTTAAAAAACTTGCTCTCAAACCAAGTTACTCTCAAATCAAGGTTTTACTGTATAAGTATTATAACGATGCTCCCATTATTGCTCTGTCTCTCCCCCAACTTGCTTTGCTCTGGTGATCCTAACAGTCAAAGGGCCTTCTTTTCACAGAAGTATTTCAAAATACTGGGACCTGAAGAAGCCATATTCTGGTGAAACACGTTGACCTCTACAACTCGAAGTGTATAAGCTACAGTATTTAGACTATGCTATTTATTTAGAAGGAATCGTATATTTACACTTCAGGTTCATTGAGCCAGTTTTATAATATAAGGCCCTAAGTTCAGGTCACAAGGCAATTTGTTGTCACTTGATGTTTTTTGTATTTGTATCCTTACACACACACACTGAGGAAAATAAAAAATTTGACAGACTTAAAAAAAAGGTATGCAATATACCATAGAATTACTTTTTTTTTGTTCTCTGATTATTCACACCTGCTCTGGTATACTAAGGCAAAGAAGTTTCAACAAACAAGTACAAACAATTAAATCCCCAAGCAATCAGTAGAGATCTCTTTTAACATAGGAAATTGAATCCCACGTGGTACAGCAGGGAACCTAAAAACACTGTACAGGTTTGATTAAATGCGAGGCATTCGGGTCAAGTACATATTGAGTGCATGCAGACTAAGCATAAATAATTAAAGCAGATGATTATTTTAAGAGCTGGCTTTTCAGCTAGACTTTAAATTGGAGAGATTTTGGGTAATGAATACCAATAGCTGAGGCTTACTTGTACTGAAAGTGGCCAAGGGTGTATTCTTATTTTTAGAAAATCGAAGCACAGAATGAAGTAAAAAAAATAAAAAAGGAAAAACCTTTCCCCAGAATGCCCCTTGAGAAAGGGGTTTTTTCATCACCCTCAACAATAACTTTATTCTCTGCTATCGTCTCTGACCTGTTTGCCTTAATATTTTGTCTTTTTTAAGTGTCTTACATTATCATTTAAACAATTACTGTTATCTGCCAATGTGTTTTTGATCTTTGCTGTAACGTTTTATATGTAGCGACTCTTCTACTTGAACTTGGAAGGATCAATGGAGTTACAGCACATTACTTATTTAAAGTAGACTTACAGTATAACTACTACACGCATATTAAAGTAAATCCCAAGGTACAACTTTTTATAACTTTGGATAGGGTGTGGGAGAGATTTTTTCATGACCAAATAGAGTAAAAGAATGAGAGCTTCAAGCCGGAGAATTCGGCTCAGATATCATTTTTATTTATCACACTAGAGCAGTGGTCTCCAAACTGCAGCCCATGGGCCAGATTTGGCACTTTGCTCGCCCCTCATCTGGCCCTCGGGGCACTGTTCCTCCCAATGATATAAGGCACTATTGCTTCCACTGACACCAACAATGAGGAAATATTCCTTCCACTGACACCAACAATGGGTTACTGTTTCTCCCACTGACACCAACAATGGAGCCACCATTTCTCCCACTGACACCAACACCAACGATCGGGCCACCATTTCTTTCACTGACATAAACGATGAGACACTATTCCTCCAACTACTGACCACAGGTGCTTTTCCATTTTTTTTCTCCCTCTGACCACCAAGCCTGGGACACCCCTACTGATGCCAAACCATCCACAGCTTGGCCCCCCCTAAAGTCAGAAGGACAATAAACTGGCCCTTTGTTTAGAAAGTTTGAAGACCCCTATACTAGAAGAATCTATCAAATGTTGACATCCAACACATTCCAGGGGTTATACACTGTCAGGATGGCTTTGTGGTCAGCAGGTTACATGGGTGTGATCATCTGCAAAGCATGTGGATAGGTAGCATGAATGTCTGCTTGATTCCAGACATGATTACAGACACCCTATTTAAAGAAGAGTGCTGAAACAGGAGGTAGCTGGATGATCTTTAGCTGTTCCCTGTGTTCTGAATCCACCCTTACTCCTGATTTTCTGTTGTTGACCTGGCTTGTTTCTGGACTCTTGTGTGCTCTGACTTCCTTTTGTGACCTGGTTCAAGTCTGATCTCATCTTGCTTATTGACTGCAATCCTGCTGACAACTCATTGCTGACCTTATCTTGCTTCTTGACCATGATCCTATTGATTACCCATTGCTGACCTTGGCTTGCCTCCTGACCATGCCTCAGCCTTCCATCTTGCCAGATACCTGTATTCAGGGCTGTCAGCCATTGGTCACCTCAGATTCTGCCTCCAACCTGTCGTGGGTTCTGGTGCCTTTGTCAACTGTAGTTCCAGTCTGTTCTTCCATGACTACTTTGCCTGGTTCTCAAGTGATATCCTCAGCAGTCTGCAAGAGTCTGCCAAGTTACCCAGCAGAAGTGATCACTATGGACTGGACTCTCAGGACTCATGTCACTTTGTGTCCCTTCACACTCTATCACCATCTCTAGGGATGATTGGACCAGAGCTGTAAGGTGAGCCCTCTTGTCTCTTCAACCTCTAACCAGGTACGTGTAATACACAAGTAGCTTGAAAAGCAATGGATAGCAGACAACCTGATTGAACAAGCCTTTATGTCAGGACATGGATCACCTGCTGGTGGCACTGTGGTTCCCTGGGTGGAGGGTTGTAGTTTCGGTGTCCACTAGCAGGTGTCTCCCAGCAACCAGCAGATCCTAGTAATCAGTTTCCACCTGATGCTGGCTGCTGGGAGGGTATTTAGGTCCTTCCATACTAGTGCCTCTCGTTCCAGTGTTTTGCTGTTTTTTCTTTGCTGTGTTTTTTTTTTTTTATGAGGGGGACTCATGTATAACCCCAGAAACACGTTTGTTGTCAAATCTTGATAAACTTTAATTGTTGACAAATACAAACTTTGATTCCTAACACTTTAACTAAAGTTGACTAAGAATTAAACCCAATTAAGGAATTCTCCTCATTCCTTCACTATTATAAACCTAAGCCCTGAAAAAGGGGGACGCATGAAAAACCCCAGAAACGCTTTGGTTGTCAGCTCTTGATAAACTTTAATTGTTGACAAATACAAAATATGGGGACAATCCCTATGGCTTGGTGCTTTCATCTTTCCACTCACTTAAACTGACCCTCCCAGGGAGCCTGTTGAAGTGTTAGAGAGCTTCCACACATTACCAATTTTCTGATTCACCCGGAACCTTCACCAGGTTTGTAGTTCAGTGCTTCACAAGCCTAACTCTAGAAGATTTTTATTGCAGTCTGTGTTCTCTCTGGGAATATTCACCCTCTTTGTTTTGTCTTGTCAACCATTGTCACGGGGACAGAAAATTATGGGAAATGTAATATTTAACAGCTGTCACTAGAACAGGCGGTAAGAGGAAATCTTCAAATCAGGGCACCTGTACATGCTAGGCTTTCCAATTATTAAGACAGGTCTGCCTTGGTTGGGAAAAATGGAGAGAGTGTGTCTCTCTTCAAAGTCATTCAGCTGTATGTGTGTAATCTGAGCTCTCCTAATCCTTCGTATGAAAGCAGTTGTATTTTGAGCAACAGATAGTCCTGTTGGCTGCACTTGGTATATACCAAGGTAAACCAGTCATTTGGAAAGAATTCCTCCCTGACTTCTAAAGCCAGGGAGAGATTGTTGCCTTAAGTTGCTAACATGTTTTGAAAAATTGAGCAATCCATTATATTTTTGGTTTTTAGAAAAACATTTAACTACTTCTTAAAAAATAATGGATCTACTGGTAGGATCAACAGGTAATAAAACATTTGGTCAATAAGTGTGGATGAGTAATGCACAACTTGAGAGCAACACATCCCTTGGTACAAAAAACTTGGAGAAAGGGCGGACTATTGGGACTTATAAGGGTGCTTAATGCAAAAAATGAATCAGGAGCTACAAGAATCAGGAAGATGTCCTATTATATAATGCAAGATGACATTAGCACATTTAACAGTCAAGGAAACCATCATGGTCTGTGCCAATTTGAAACTAAGTGAGAATATGTATGTGAAAAGAAAACTGGTTAATGAGATTTGGACAGCCCTGGGTCTTCTTGAATACTGGTGTAAAACTTTCTGGGTGGACGCTGACACCTAGGCTTGTCTAGGTGAATAGTTGCTAATTAGCTTACTGTTTAATTAGCTTACTGTTTATGTTTATGTTAGCTGTTCATTAGATGTACTGACATTACTGTTTACAATTTGCATTGTTTAGGATACTGTGATCAAGCTCTTACCTGATCTTGCGTGGTATATATTCTGTGTGAATTTACAATAAAGTCAGTTCCAGTTTGCACCTAAGCTAGTGTCGTCTAGTTCTTTGGTGCAATTCTCAGCTATAATACCTGGTTCCTAGTTTCAGAGTGGAGGAAGCTGTATCTTGGCGGGAGCACCCAGGTCGGGTGCCAGGGAGTCTGTCATCCCCGGGTTGCGTGTGACCACAGGAGGTACCAAAAGACCAAAATGTGTAATGGTAAGAAGAACCACACTGGGGCACCTAAATTATCAGAGGAGATGACAGCCAACTTATGTGTAAACATGAACTGTGTGTGCTCAGATTACAGGCTGCCCATGTGGCTCTCTGTCTCTTATGAAACCATTTCCTCAATATTTGATATATTATATGTTTTCAGATCATTAGCAGTTATTACTAGCCCTGAAGAAGCCCTAAAGGGCGAAACATGTTGGGAGTTTATGCTGTTTTACTGCTATGGAAATAAGAACAACAAAACCAAGTTAAGAATGTGGATGATTTTATTATGAAATGTTTTTAACATTGTGAATCAACAAATCATTAATTATTAATACAGTGTACCATTGTTTGCATTAAGCACCCTTAAAAGTCCCATTAGTCCCCCCTTTCTCCAGGTAATAAAACAAAGTTACAGAAGGAACTCAGAAAAACAAAACCGCCGTGCTAATTCTATTGATATACTGCATCATATATGTTATTATTTATTTTATTTTTTTCATAGATGCGCTTTAGTAAAGCAAAGTTTATTAAGCCAATGGTGGGCGGCCTATGTATGCGTTCTTGCCTCATTACATATATTTGCGCTCATTTTGTTTTTGTTCACCAGCATCCGCCAGTTAACACAAGCCTTGTTTGGATAATGGGCATACAAACATTCGTTCACAACCCCTGCAAGCTTTTTTCTTTCATCTTGTTTTATTTCTATTTGTATATAAAATGGAGTTGTGAGTCAACGCAGGTTTTAAAGCTTAATGGAATCCTTTGCAAAGTTTGATTTTTATTTAATCTTTATCTGGCGCGGCACAGAGGTTAAACTGATGAGCGTGAAGTTGAAAAGGGTCACGTTATCCGCCCACCGTGTTAGATGGCAGACTGATAATGTGTTTCTTCTATAAAAAGTGATATTGTGAATGTCAGCAGAGGAGAAATAGGACATGTCAGCTGCAGCGAAGGCACAGCTTCTTGCATGAATGAGGGAAGCTGATGCAACATTCTTTAAGTAGGACTGAGGCTATTGCCATTTCATTCCATTTCATTCATGCCATTTCATTCCATAACCTTAAGAGGGGTCTCGGTTCTGGAGCGACTCTTTCAAATAAAAAAAAAAAAAAAAGCACAAAAAAAAAAAAGCAAATAAATTTTGCTGTTCGGAAGCCCTGTCTTGAGGATATGCAGTGCCGGGACAAGGTCTTTAAGAGTCTAGGGTGAACATGCCAAACTGCACCCCCCAAGATGTATCAGCATTATGTGTCAGCAAACCCCCCACAAAATGTAGCACTAATCTGCATGCCTATCCTCCAAGCATAAATTCCCCCTACACCCAGTACAAATCAGCTTCCCCTGCTGAAATCCCCCCATCACAAATGCCCCCCCCCCCCCAAAAAAAAAATAAAAAAAATAACCCCCTCTAGCACAAATCCTTTACCATTCAAATCCCTCAAACTTCCTCTCCGAGCACACCCCACCACTTCAAATCCTCCCTCCCAGCACAAATCTTCCTCATAACTTAAATCCCCCCCCCCAAAAATCCCCCATTCATTCTCACCAGCAGAACCCCCTCTCTCCCCTCACCCCAAAAAAATATTTCCTCTCCTAGCAAAATCCTCCTCTCTTCTAGCACAAGTCCCTCTCCTAGCATATCCCCCATCACAAATCCCCCTAAATCACCACTCCTAGCACACAGCCCCAAATTTCCCCTCCTAGAACAATTATTAGCCCCTGCTGCCTCCCACGTTCCCCCTCCCAACACAATCCCCAATCTCCTTCTGGTGCCCTCGCCAACCTCCCCCCCCCCACCTCGCATGATACCACAGTGCCCAGGGGAGCCACCCCTCCTGCCCACCTCTTGTCCCATCCTGCAGATATGCAATGGTGCTGAGTGGCCCCAAGTAGGAGGGATGGAACAGTGTTCCTTGAATTAGCTAGTGGAACCAGTGAGAGTAGGTTTGTATCAAGGTAGCTGCTGCATGGCCTTGGAGGCAGAGTTCACACAGAGTCCAAAATAGGCAAGAGCAAAATATTGTAGAAAAGTTCAACACAGTACAACCAGGCCCGGCGGGTAGGCATGCTGGTCCTGAGCCACTTATGAACTGTAACAGTAGTCTGTAAACTTGAATGATGCTGACAGCATCTGCTAAGAGGAGCGTAATGTGGCCTGGCCAGTCCACACCCAAAGGCGAGGCTTCCTGGATTGAGGTAGATGTAGTCCCTCCGGAACCTTTCCCTATCTCTAAGCACTGTCCCTGATAGATGGGGAACCTGTCCCTACACTAGCCACTTGCATAAAGAGTGCTAAACCTGGAAGCCAGAGTCTTAAATAGACTCTGCCTGACCCAAAATGGCCACCAAAGTCACATGGGATGCCAGCATCCAATCAGAAAGCTGTCTCCCTGTGACTGCAGGAAATCATAGAGGAACCATGTTCCTCATGGCTTCCTTCCCCATCTGCATAGCTGCTGCTGCCGAGTGCCACCTGCAGTGGAGAATACAGGCTGCACCTGACTACACTGGTAACCTGAGTCAACTGTCAAAACCAAAGAGTGACACATCTGTTGAACTTAGTTGACTATTCTTTGTGTGACACATATTTCTATTAGGCTGGTCAATAATTGCCTTATCCCACCTGCAATGATGGGGACAAAGATTGGGCTGTACAGCAGGACCCACAGAAGTAGTAAAGGACAGTTTAAACCATATAAGTGCCACTTTAGTGGGTCCCAGTTGTACAGATATTAAGCAAATGGCAATGAGCCTCTTGATAACTAAGTTCCGCTTACGTAATAGTCAGTCAGCACTGGACATCTTGTGACAAGTGTTTTCTGTACTACAGTAGCTTATCTACTACACATTCACTGCGGCCAGGGGTGTAATTATGGGGGGGGGGGGGTATGGGGATGCAATCTCCTTCGAGTATTCTGCCCAGCTGGCACCCCTTTAGGGTGGGAGCCATACAGCTCAAAAACCTTCACTACCTCAACAACAGCCAAGTGAGCCCCACCTACTGAACCCAAACAGAAATAGAGAAGACTCATGACCGGGCTGGTGGGTTGGGGATGGGGTGGGGGACATTGGGAGAGAGGCTCTATATTGCACCCCGCATCTTGCTTTGCCCTCTGCTGATCATCAGAGACACCAGGGGATAGGATTTTTGGGTCTTTGGTAAAGCTTGCTGACCCTTCCCAAGACCAGCAACTTGAGAGTCAGGCCGCAGAGAGAGTTGGGACAATGGTTATGAGACTGATCCCTGTTAGGAGGATATTTGCAAAGCATTAGTATGGTGAGAAGTATTTGACCCCCCCCCCAATTGTGTTAAAGCTTGCTTGCTGTTTATGGAACCCGGGGGGGGGGGGATTTACTAAAAACTGGTGCACCCAGAATCTGGTGCAGCTGTGCAGAGTAGCCAATCAGCTTCTAATTTCAGCTTGTTCAATTAGGCTTTGACAATGAGCCTAGGTTCACACTTAGGACGGGTTTGAGATTTCAAACCGGCATTTCAGTCTGACTTTGGGGGCGATTTGAGAGACATCTGTGCGGGATCATGCACAGACGTCTATTGAAATCGCCCCCGGAAGTCACCAAAAGTAGTGCAGGAACCACTCCTTCCCTGTTCTACCCAATATTATAAGATAAAAAAAAAAAAAAAAAAGGTTTAACTATATACTCTAAAGGGTATCGCTGTTTTCCAAAATCCTCCGGTGTGTTTACCTGGCCCACATGCATCTCCCCATGTCCACCTGGCTGCCAACTGCCTTGTCAAAAGATATAATATATAACGATCTGCTATAGACTGGTTGAATTCCTATAAAAGTCATCCATATGGAATTACGTTAGCTGATTTACATATGTTTCAGGCTAAATTGATGCTGAGTCATGCGTCAAAGTCCCCTCTGTCAAAGCTCATGCCAATTAAGCCATGTGAATTGAGATAGACACGTTTGAATACTATTTCATTTTCATGAGAAGAAGAAAATGCAAAAAGTAAGTTCATTTATATACTAGTAGCTCCATCTGTGTCCTGTTATTATTGAATTTTACTTGGTACCCATAACTTATGTTCCCATTTAAAGGACAATTCCACTGGGATCTGATTATTGAGGGAGAGGTTTGAAATGTAATCCATTCTGTGATCAAAAACCAACTATACAGTTTAAAAATCCAATAAAGTAGTAAATATATATATATTTATATATATATAGATCTATATATATATAGAATAGATAATTCTGCAATAAGCTACACACGCTACTAGAAGGAAAAAGTAAGAACAAAATGACCACAAGAGCACCCCACCCCTAGCCTACCCCAACATCCACTCATTATTTTGGTTGTATCTTTTTTTTCCCCTAGTTTATCTTATTTTTATATATTATTTTTCTCATACAACTAAATACAGTTGTAAAATGGACCCAACTCCTGCAAACATACTACTTTTGACTAAATAATATGACTAACACACCCACCATTTATGACTTGATACTACAATTTATATGTATATTATTATTTCGAACCACTTCTGAGATCCAGTGTTTTCCATCCTCCAACCTCACTAATTATCATTGCCATCCCTGACACCCCAGTGTTTGATATCCTCCAACATCTCTAATTATCATCACCATCCCTGACACCCCAGTGTTTGATATCCTCCAACATCTCTAATTATCATTACCATCCCTGACACCCCAGTGTTTGATATCCTCCAACATCTCTAATTATCATTACCATCCCTGACACCCCAGTGTTTGATATCCTCCAACATCTCTAATTATCATTGCCATCCCTGACACCCCAGTGTTTGATATCCTCCAACATCTCTAATTATCATTACCATCCCTGACACCCCAGTGTTTGATATCCTCCAACATCTCTAATTATCATTACCATCCCTGACACCCCAGTGTTTGATATCCTCCAACATCTCTAATTATCATTACCATCCCTGACACCCCAGTGTTTGCCATCCTCCAACTTCACTAATTATCATTACCATCCCTGACACCCCGGTGTTTTCCATCCTCCAACTTTACTAATTATCATTACCATCCCTGACACCCCAGTGTTTTCCATCCTCCTCTTCACTAATTATCATTACCATCCCTGACACCCCAGTGTTTGTCATCCTCCAACTTCTCTAATTATCATTACCATCCCTGACACCCCAGTGTTTGATATCCTCCAACATCTCTAATTATCATTACCATCCCTGACACCCCAGTGTTTGATATCCTCCAACTTCACTAATTATCATTACCATCCCTGACACCCCAGTGTTTGTCATCCTCCAACTTCACTAATTATCATTACCATCCCTGACACCCCAGTGTTTTCCATCCTCCAACTTCACTAATTATCATTACCATCCCTGACACCCCAGTGTTTTCCATCCTCCTCTTCACTAATTATCATTACCATCCCTGACACCCCAGTGTTTGTCATCCTCCAACTTCACTAATTATCATTACCATCCCTGACACCCCAGTGTTTGTCATCCTCCAACTTCTCTAATTATCATTACCATCCCTGACACCCCAGTGTTTGTCATCCTCCAACTTCACTAATTATCATTACCATCCCTGACACCCCAGTGTTTGTCATCCTCCAACCTCACTAATTATCATTACCATCCCTGACACCCCAGTGTTTTCCATCCTCCAACTTCACTAATTATCATTACCATCCCTGACACCCCAGTGTTTTCCATCCTCCAACTTCACTAATTATCATTACCATCCCTGACACCCCAGTGTTTTCCATCCTTCAGCTTCACTAATTATCATTACCATCCCTGACACCCCAGTGTTTGTCATCCTCCAACTTCTCTAATTATCATTACCATCCCTGACACCCCAGTGTTTGTCATCCTCCAACTTCACTAATTATCATTACCATCCCTGACACCCCAGTGTTTGTCATCCTCCAACCTCACTAATTATCATTACCATCCCTGACACCCCAGTGTTTTCCATCCTCCAACTTCACTAATTATCATTACCATCCCTGACACCCCAGTGTTTTCCATCCTTCAGCTTCACTAATTATCATTACCATCCCTGACACCCCAGTGTTTGATATCCTCCAACATCTCTAATTATCATTACCATCCCTGACACCCCAGTGTTTTCCATCCTCCAACGTCTCTAATTATCATTACCATCCCTGACACCCCAGTGTTTTCCATCCTCCAACTTCACTAATTATCATTACCATCCCTGACACCCCAGTGTTTTCCATCCTCCAACGTCTCTAATTATCATTACCATCCCTGACACCCCAGTGTTTTCCATCCTCCAACTTCACTAATTATCATTACCATCCCTGACACCCCAGTGTTTGATATCCTCCAACTTCACTAATTATCATTACCATCCCTGACACCCCATTGTTTGATATCCTCCAACTTCTCTAATTATCATTACCATCCCTGACACCCCAGTGTTTGATATCCTCCAACTTCTCTAATTATCATTACCATCCCTGACACCCCAGTGTTTGATATCCTCCAACTTTTCTAATTATCATTACCATCCCTGACACCCCAGTGTTTTCCATCCTCCAACTTCACTAATTATCATTACCATCCCTGACACCCCAGTGTTTTCCATCTTCCAACGTCTCTAATTATCATTACCATCCCTGACACCCCAGTGTTTGCCATCTTCCAACTTCACTAATTATGAATTACCATCCCTGACACCCATCTAGATGAAGGTAAAAGCCAAAGGATCTCAGAATTGGCAATGACCAACACTTCAACACCAACTGATGAAGGATGGCAAGAGTCTTAGTTTTGATTGCACATAATTGGCACTTTCTTTTATCGCTATACCTACTGGTACTAGGTTGAGTTGCCTTTTAAGGTATAGATAGAAACCCATTGTGTGAAATAATTGAGTAAGTCTGTAAGGCTATAAGTGACTACTATCACTTTGGATTTCTTAGGCCCCTTTCACACTTAGGGACCAATCAGATCCACCCATCAGTTTTTCAGGTGGACCCAATTGGACCATCCATTGCTCTCTATGGAGCGGCAGATGTCAACAGACATGTGTCTGTTGACACCCACCGACATCTGATCTCATCCTGTCCACTAAAAACAGATGGATGGTGATTCGTTCCTCATCCGTCTGGCGGATCAGATCAGATGACAGTCGGATGGAATCGGACAGGTGGTCCGTTTCCATCCGACTGCCCCATAGGGAACATGGACCTGTCACCCGCCTGCTCAATGGGGATCAGCAGAGAGATCCCCTGCTGAGCGGGTGGATTCCCTGGCTGAGTCCGCCCCCTGTTTGAAAGGGGCCTTACATCATGTAGCCAATTACAAAAGAGAAGGCAAGACAGGAAATTTCTAACCACCGTTATAAATTCTGTAGGTCAAATCGGTGCCACCATCACAAGCATTGCTTTGCCTTAGAATCCTTTGTATACTTTTATGAAGCCAGAATGCAAAATCTTTCACCAAACTTATGACCTCCTCTACACCCTTATACACCTATATAAAAACATAGACACCAACACACTCAGGTTCAGGTGTATTCAGACACAGGGGTTGATTTACTAAGGGCAAAAGGGCTGTTCACTTTACAAGATCATTTTCATGAAGTTTGACTTTGCAAAGAATACCCAATCATGTGCAAGGAAAATTTAAAAAAAAACAGCATTTTTGCTTGCACATGATTGGATGATGGATGGCAGCAGAGCTTCTCCTCATTCATTTGTATATACTGTATATTGTACATTCACATCAGTCCCTGCGCTCATGGAGCTTATAATCTAAAGTCTCTTAAGCCTGGTACACACTAATAGTTTACTTTTTTTGTTCAATCCAGCGGGTTGAACGAAAAAATAACCTGACATTAGTACAGCGATCCCCCCACCCCCCCCGCAGAACACTCCGATCAGCGCTCTCAGTCATTGGCTTAGTCATAAATTCGAAAATTCGGAAATTCTAAAATCCGAAAACCCAAAAATTTGAAAATCTGAAATAATAACTAACTAATAACTACTTAACTATTACTATTAAATTATAGATATTGGAATTTCCTTTCAAATTTGGCTGTTAGTGAAGGTGTCGAATACGAATTTATCCGAAGTTACAAATTAACCGAAATAACGAATGCCATATCTAAACGAATGGAGCGTAACTAATTAATAATAATAAATAATAATAATAAAAACTTTTTATTATTATTTTTATTAATAATTTGTTCCGTTCCATTCATTTAGATGCGGCATTCGTTATTTCATAGGATGGAAAAGGACCTGGGGGTCCTAGTAGATGATAGGCTCAGCAATGCCAAGCTGCTGCTAACAAAGCAAACAGAATATTGGCATTAAAAGGGGGATCAACTCCAGAGATAAAACGATAATTCCCCCGCTCTACAAGACTCTGGTCCGGCCGCACCTGGAGTATGCTGTCCAGTTCTGGGCACCAGTCCTCAGGAAGGATGTACTGGAAATGGAGCGAGTACAAAGAAGGGCAAGAAAGCTAATAAAGGGTCTGGAGGATATTAGTTATGAGGAAAGGTTGCGAGCACTGAACTTATTCTCTCTGGAGAAGAGACGCTTGAGAGGGGATATGATTTCAATATACAAATACCGGACTGGTGACCCCACAATAGAAATAAAACTTTTTCGCAGAAGAGAGTTTAATAAGACTCGTGGCCGCTCATTAAAATTAGAAGAAAAGAGGTTTAACTTTAAACTACGTAGAGGGTTCTTTACTGTAAGAGCGGCAAGGATGTGGAATTCCCTTCCACAGGCAGTGGTCTCAGCGGGGAGCATCGATGGGTTCAAGAAACTATTAGATAAGCACCTGAATGACCGCAACATACAGGGATATACAATGTAATACTGACATATAATCACACACATAGGTTGGACTCGATGGACTTGTGTCTTTTGTCAACCTCACCTACTATATGTAACTATGTAACTATATTTCGGATAATTTGTAACTTTGGATAAATTCGTTACGTTCACTAACAGCCAAATTTGAAACGAAATTCCAATATCTATAATTTAATAGTTAGGTATTATTAGTTAGTTAGTTAGTTATTCTTTTGAATTTTCGGATTTTCTTTGAAAATGAAACGGAAACAAACACATATTTCGGCAGTGCACATGTCTACAGACAACCCTAGTGCTGCCAGGTGGAAGTGCTAACCACTTAGTCACTGCGCTGCCCCATTCACTAAGGTCTGGGGCAAACTTCCTTGCAAAGTGAACAATCTATTTGACTTGTAGTAAATCAACCCCATAGGTTCATCTTTTTACAGCTTTTGGGGTTCATCCTACCCAAGGGTGTCCCCTTGTTAGTGCGGATGGGAAAGGATGCATGGCCAGTACGGTTGCCACAGCCTCCAGATGTAGGCATGCTCACTCCACTGATAGAGACTTCAAGCTCCATCTGCTATCGGTACAAAGCTTGACCCCCCCCCCCCCCCATCTCTAGCCCACCCACACTCAGAGAATAATAAAAATGCCTTCCTAACGATCCATGTGCTAATGCACTTTGGGAATCAGAGCTGCCGGTAATACTGTATTGTACTTAAAACTTTCAGCACCATGGACAGCTACGAACGTCACCATTGTACGCAAAGGGAACACATATCAGGAATGGTCCTCCTGTACACACACACTGATTGTTATTTATTCTAGTTTTCATTTGTCAAATGTGTGTGCTGACATGTGCAGCCGGTCCCCACAGGAACCACTTATAAAATCAACAATATGCCATTTGAACACAATGAATGTTTAAAAGAATGTATATCGAGTGTATGGTGCTTAGAACATGTTTTCTTTCTTTATTACATTAACGACAAAAAAAAATAACATTTAAAAAATATTTTCCATTTCTTTTTTTTACTTTTTTTAATATTAAAAAAATGTTGCAAATTGCTATTTGTATTATATTATCTTTTTCAGCCAGCAGGCGAAACTAGGCTCCTTTTTTACATAATTTCCAGAAACTTACTTGCTTCTCTATTATAGAAAACCATGTTGGGTATTAGTAGCTTGAGATGAAAAGTTGCACACAAAGGTAAACGAAGGAGAGCAGTGACACCCAACGCCCCCCCCCCCCCATCACCACCACCACCACCACCACCACCACCTTCCATATGTGGCTTCAGTTAGAGACATCCTGCCTGAAAGGAGAACACTTCAGCTCTGCTATCTCTTAAGCCTCGTACACACGATTGGATTTTCCGACGGGAAATGTGTGATGACAGGCTGTTGGCGGTAAATCCAACCGTTTGTACGCTCCATCGGAGAATTGTTGTCGAGTTTTCCGCGGACAAATGTTGGATGGCAGGCTTTAAAATTCAAGGGACTGATGTGAATGTACAATATATATATATATTTAAATGAATGGGGTGAAGCTCTGTTG
Organism: Aquarana catesbeiana; assembly: GCF_042186555.1. Taxonomy (NCBI): domain Eukaryota; kingdom Metazoa; phylum Chordata; class Amphibia; order Anura; family Ranidae; genus Aquarana; species Aquarana catesbeiana. The sequence continues at coordinate 249,794,819 of NC_133333.1, forward strand.
ACATCCATCATCCGATCACGTGCAAATTTTTATTTTTATTTTGCTTGCACATGATTGGGTATTCTTTGCAAAGTCAAACTTCACCACATTCACTAAGCTTTGGTGCAAATTATCTTGTAAAGTGAACAGCCCTTTTGCCTTTAGTAAATCAACCACTATGTCTGAATACACCTGAACCTAAAGTTCGCAAAGGAATTTTTCCCTTATTTTGGACAATATTGTAGAATTTGTCAAAAATACCCAATCACGTGCAGGGAAAATTATTTTCAGTATTATATATAGTCCTGCAAAGATGTTAATATACAGCTCACAGTGCATGTCAGAGCAAATGAGACTCATGAGGTCAAAAAAACTGCCTGAAGAGCTCAGAGACAGAATTGTGGCAAGGCACAGATCTGGCCAAGGTTACAAAAAAATTTCTGCTGCACTTAAGGTTCCTAAGAGCACAGTGGCCTCCATAATCCTTAAATGGAAGACGTTTGTGACGACCAGAACCCTTCCTAGAGCTGGCCGTCCAGCCAAACTGAGCTATTGGAGGAGAAGAGCCTTGGTAAGAGAGGTAAAGAAGAACCCAAAGATAACTGTGGCTAAGCTCCAGAGATGCAGTTGGGAGATGGGAGAAAGTTGTAGAAAGTCAACGATCACTGCAGCCCTCCACCAGTTGTGGCTTTATGGCAGAGAGGCCCGACGGAAGCCTCTCCTCAGTGCAAGACACATGAAAGCCCGCATGGAGTTTGCTAAAATAACACCTGAAGGACTCCAAGATTGTGAGAAATAAGATTCTTTGGTCTGATGAGACCACGATAGAACTTTTTGGCCTTAATTCTAAGCGGTATGTGTGGAGAAAACCAGGCACTGCTCATCACCTGTCCAATACAGTCCCAACAGTGAAGCATGGTGGTGGCAGCATCATGCTGTGCGGGTGTTTTTCAGCTGCAGGGACAGGACGACTGGTTGCAAGTGAGGGAAAGATGAATGTGGCCAAGTACAGGGATATCCTGGACGAAAACCATCTCCAGAGTGCTCAGGACCTCAGACTGGGCCGAAGGTTTACCTTCCAACAAGACAATGACCCTAAGCACACAGCTAAAATAACGAAGGAGTGGCTTCACAACAACTCCGTGACTGTTCTTGAATGGCCCGGCCAGAGCCCTGACTTAAACCCAATTGAGCATCTCTGGAGAGACCTAAAAATGGCCGTCCACCAACGTTTACCATCCCCCCTGACAGAACTGAAGAGGATCTGCAAGGAGGAATGGCAGAGGATCCCCAAATCCAGGTGTGAAAAACTTGTTGCATCTTTCCCAAAAAGACTCATGGCTGTATTAGATCAAAAGGGGCTTCTATTAAATACTGAGCAAAGGGTCTGAATACTTAGGACCATGTGATATTTCAGTTTTTCTTTTTTAATAAATCTGCAAAAATGTCAACAATTCTGTGTTTTTCTGTCAATATGGGGTGCTGTGTGTACAATATGGGGTGCTGTGTGTACAATATGGGGTGCTGTGTGTACAATATGGGATGCTGTGTGTACAATATGGGGGGCTGTGTGTACAATATGGGGTGCTGTGTGTACAATATGGGGTCCTGTGTGTACAATATGGGGTGCTGTGTGTACATTAATGAGGGAAAAAATGAACTTAAATGATTTTAGCAAATGGCTGCAATATAACAAAGAGAGAAAAATTTAAGGGGGTCTGAATACTTTCCGTCCCCACTGTATATATATATATATATATATATATATATATATATATATATATATATATATATATAAACAGAAAGATATAGTCCTGCCAAGATGTGAATATACTATTAAAAAACTAACACCAAGGCAATGGGCACATGCACCCAATGATGGGAATATGAATATGTAGACAACTATGGACAACAAAGCTGTGTTATCAAATCTTCTGATACCAAAGACTCTGTGATGAAGAAGTGAATTATTGGCAAATCGATAAATATGCCTCTATTTTTTTAATTAGAAAAAAAAAAAACCTTTAATGCAAAGAGATTGGGAATTAGTCTGCACCTGGCTTTGCCTGTAAAGAGAATTAATAATAATCATTAAAGCAGAAAAGGTCAGATAGCAGATAAAAGAGAATTCTCTTTTCAGGTTCTCCGCCATTCCAGAACAAATCTTCAGATTTATTTGGTTTGATATCGTAACGCCGAAATGCCTCTCCGTGTGATGGCTTTTTTTTTTTGCAAGCTTTTCTATTACTATGTATTTTCATTTGCTGGGAAGCATGCCATCCAGTAAGATCACACTGCATATTCAACACTAATAGACTGTTCTACCTCTGTGGCTTCATATTCTAAGTCATTTTTTCCCCCCTCAGCTGGGATTTCCTCCATGCCGCCTCCCTGCACTTCTATTTGCAGAATGTAGCTCATAGAATGATATCAGACCCGGATATCACTACGGAACAGAGAATAAGTGATTTGATGTATCAAAGTTTCTGCACCCGGCACATTGCTCTCATGTCACTAAATAAAGCTTAAAGTGGACCTTCAGTAATGTTTTCATCTTTCCATCTATTAAATCTTCTTGTTGTTGTTTTAACTTTGGATAGTAAAACTTTTTTTTCTGCCAGTAAATCCCTTATACAGCCCACTTTCTGTTTCTTGTCTGGTCATTAGCCTAGGATTATGACATCATGCAAAGCTCTCTGTCTCAAGTTTGCCAGGAAGGGAGGGGGGGGGGGAGTCATAAGAGGACCAATGAGAGCTGCAGAGCTGGACGTGTGCCTCTGTGTAAATCCAGGCAGTGAACAGGCAGCTGCTTCAGCTGCCCACATTTAAAATGGCTGCAGCCAGACTGAGTGGAGGGAGATTTCTGCAGAATATTTGGCAAGTACAGCATCACAGTATATATAAAGTGGTTGGAGGGAAGCTTCAGAATGGCAAAGATGTTTTTTTATTTCAAATGATGTGAGCAGACTGCAGTTCCTCTTTAAAGTGTATATAAAACCATCTGGAACCATGAACTTCTCTTATATGTTCCCTTTTGGCTTAATCAATATACAATTAAAGCGGTATTAAACCCAAAAGCAAATATTTATTATATTGCAGCTTACCAATTCTTAGATGTGATGGCTGCATTTGTTTTCTTTTTTAGGCTTTCCTTCTATTTTCATCTGGTGATCCGGCCAGTAAGTCTGTTGTTTTTAAAAAGCACACGCTCTCCAGGAGAATGTATCAGTTACAGGGATGAGACAAACCATTTACCACTGGCGGGGGGGGGGTGAATAAATGAATCAGCTGTTATTTATTCATTATTTTAAGAATAACAAGGAAAAGGGATTTTTGTGGTGCCATGACACATACATTTTATAATCTTGGATTATTATTTAATATTTTTAGGACATTTGGATATTAGTTTATATTTTTGGACACTCTTGGATAATATTTTATATTTATAGGACACCCTTGGATATTATTATACATTTTACTAAAAATGTGGGTAGTTTAAAAATGCACTTTAGTGTGTTTTGTGGAATTGTGGAACTACTACTATTATATTCTATAGGGATTAGATTGTAAGCTCTTCTGAGCAGGGCCCTGTTAATCCTCTTGTATTTTATTTTATTGTATTATTACTGTATTGTCTCCCTTAAATATTTTTTTTGGACACTCTTGTATACTATTTTACAGTTTTTGGACACTCTTGGATATTATTTTATATTGTTTTATATTTTTTTAGGGCACTGTTGCATATTATTTTATATGTTTTTGGACACTCTTGGATAATATTTTATATTTTTTGGACACTGTTAGATATTATTTCATATTTTTGGACACTCTTGGATATTACCGGTATTCTATATTTTTAGGACATTCTTTGACATTATTTTAGATTTTTAGGACACCCTTGGATATTATTTTATATTTTTTTTTTTGGACACTCTTGGATACTATTTTTTATATTTGTAGGACATTCTTGGATATTATTAAATATTTTCAGGACATTCTTGGATATCATTGTATATATATATTTTTTTAACACTCTTGGATATTATTTTACATTTGTACATAATATAACTGGGTACTAACATTTATAAGGAAAGTTGATCCAGGGATTGTCTCTTGGGGATCAGGAAGGGATTTTTTTCCCCTGTGTTTTTTGGACACTTGTGGATATTATTTGATATTTTTACACATTCGCTAAATCTTATTTATAAATCTCCAATTTCCATTTCTTTGATCCCAGAAAAATATATATTAAACTGTTCCCGTGTTCTTATATTTTTAAGTAAAAATATGTATTTCATTTTAAAATGGTTCTGCTAATTTTATCGTATATATAAATATCCAATTCCATTTTGTTTTCATCCCAGAAAAAAATATACTAAACTGTTCCTGTGTTCTTATATTTTTTTAATAAAAATAGGTACTTAATTTTAAAATGGTTCTATCACTGGCTGTACGATAATAACTGACCCCATGCTGTCAGGAAAGTGAATAAATGACGTGAATATGTTTGGTTTTACAATATCCTTCTTTCAATTAGACTGAAATCCTTCATGGGTGGGATTGTTACCTGGCCCTCGCGGACAGCCATTGGGTATTCTAGCAGCAGAAGCGCATTATTACCTCCCTGACAAACGCATTAAAAAAAAAAAATAGTTTCCTAATTGCGTTAAGGGTGAAGTTTGTGAAAAGTGCGCCTACGATCGGCCAGAGAGAATCTCCGCGAAATTTAATCAAAAGCCCATTCCCGATGACGCTAAATAACATTTGTTTCTGACGGGAAAAAATATGTATTCTAAAACCTAATTAGCTATAAACATTAATGAAGATTAAGAACATCAATTAACTAAATTAAAATTACAACGGTCCCCATAGACTGGCATTGTTACGCTGCCAGTTTGGAAGGCGAGGATTAAGTAGGCATTACAGCGAAGGTGGCATTTGATTTACATCAATATCTACTAATGTGTGGCCGTTAAAAAGAAGATATGGAGGGAGAAGACACGTCTGATTCATAAAAAGATAGAAAAGTATTGAAATAGAAATTAGGGACATTTCTGAGGACTTCAGATCTACACAAAACAAATTTTTCTCAGGCTGGGTACTCAACCTGTAGCATTCCAGCTGTTGTGGAACTACAAGTCCCATCATGCCTCTGCCTTTGGGAGTCAGGCTTGTAACTATCAGCCTTGCAATGCCTCATGGGACTTGTAGTTGTGCAACAACTGGAGGGCCAGAAGGTTGAGCTGACAATTTTGGATATTCTTTTATATTTTTAGGACACTGTTGGATATTATATTTTTATGGACACTCTGATATTATTTTATATTTTTTTGGACACTTGGATATTATTTTATATTTTTAGGACACCCTCGGATATTATTTTATATTTGTTTGAACAATCTTGTATATTTATTTATATTTTTTGAATACTCTTGGATATTATTTCATTATTTCTGAAAACACATTCACAAATGTTATCTTATTTTTAAAGATCCAATTCTATTTTTTTGGTCTTGCAATGTTCTGAGCCTTGCCTTGTCCTTTGTCTTGCAATGTTCTGAGCCTTGCCTTGTCCTTGGTCTTGCAATGCTCCGAGCCTTGCCTTGTCCTTGGTCTTGAAATGTTCTGAGCTTTGCCTTGTCCTTGGTCTTGCAATGCTCCGAGCCTTTCCTTGTCCTTGGTCTTGCAATGCTCCGAGCCTTGCCTTGTCCTTGGTCTTGAAATGTTCTGAGCTTTGCCTTGTCCTTGGTCTTGCAATGCTCCGTACCTTTCCTTGTCCTTGGTCTTGCAATGCTCCGAGCCTTGCCTTGTCCTTGGTCTTGAAATGTTCTGAGCTTTGCCTTGTCCTTGGTCTTGCAATGCTCCGAGCCTTGCCTTGTCCTTGGTCTTGCAATGCTCTGAGCCTTGCCTTCTCCTTGGTCTTGCAATGTTCCAAGCCTTGTCTTGTCCTTGGTCTTCCAATGTTCTGAGCTTTGCCTTGTCCTTGGTCTTGCAATGTTCTGAGCCTTGCCTTATCCTTGGTCTTGCAATGTTCCAAGCCTTATCTTGTCCTTGGTCTTCCAATGTTCTGAGCTTTGCCTTGTCCTTGGTCTTGCAATGCTCCGAGCCTTGCCTTGTCCTTGGTCTTGCAATGTTCCAAGCCTTATCTTGTCCTTGGTCTTGAAATGTTCTGAGCTTTGCCTTGTCCTTGGTCTTGCAATGCTCCGAGCCTTGCCTTGTCCTTGGTCTTGCAATGTTCTAAGCCTTATCTTGTCCTTGGTCTTGCAATGTTCTGAGCTTTGCCTTGTCCTGGGTCTTGCAGTGTTCTGTGCCTTGGCTTGTCCTTGGTCTTGCAATGTTCTGAGCCTTGCCTTGTCCTTGGTCTTGCAATGTTCTGAGCCTTGCCTTGTCCTTGGTCTTGCAATGCTCCGAGCCTTGCCTTGTCCTTGGTCTTGCAATGCTCCGAGCCTTGCCTTGTCCTTGGTCTTGCAATGTTCTGAGCCTTGCCTTGTCCTTGGTCTTGCAATGCTCCGAGCCTTGCCTTGTCCTTGGTCTTGCAATGTTCTGTGCCTTGTCTTGCCCTTGGTGTTGCAATGGTCTGTGCCTTGCCTTGCCTGGGTCTTGCAATGTTCCGAGCCTTGCCTTGTCCTTGGTCTTGCAATGTTCCAAGCCTTGCCTTGTCCTTGGTCTTGCAATGTTCTGTGCCTTGCCTTGCCCTTGGTTTTGCCCTACCCTTCCAAATACCTGTTGTGTCCTGTAATTAGCTTGCTTTGCATTGTGTATATTCTGTATGTAGTTTTGTACCTTGGTTACGGCTTGTGGAGCACCCTTTGTACTATCCTTACGTTTTTACTGTTCCGTCAACTTAATTGTTAAATCTGCTGGCTTTATATTCCTGGTTATTGTTACAATTCTTGGTATTATTTATCACTCTCTGCATATTCAAGGTTGCACAGCAAACTCACGCGAACTTAGATGTGTGTCTGTATTCTTTCAGTAAATTTCCTTCCAACATCTTGCGCAGTAATCCTTATCATCAATTTAAAGTAAACTCTACTCTTCCAATCAACATTGATTATTTGTAATCCTCATGCTGCTAGCATTAGTAAATAGATACAAAACTATATCATTTTTACTTGTTTCCAACTTTTTTTTAAATTTCTTCAGTTACTTCCTGGTTTCTTGCCTAGGCAAATGATGTCATACATCCCAGGAGTCTTCAGGAGGGGAGGAGGGTTTTTTCTTAGATAAGCACACTCTCCTTCCTGAATACCAGAGCTAAGGGCAGATGGATTCCATAAATGCTACATGAATCATCTGCCCTGACTCAAGATGGGCACGGCCAGAAATGCTAGGGGGGGGGGTGTTTTTCAAAGTGATTTCCCAACAAAATAAAGCATGGAGACATGGATGGATGGGGGCATTTGTTTTGAATTTTAAAAATTAATTAAATAGTGTTCTTGGTTTGTGATGCTCAGATGCAGTGAAGATCCACTTTAAAGCGTTTGTTACCCCAACATTTCATATTCCTGATATGAGCCTGCTGTTGCTGTACCACGTACTTGTATGAAGAGGTCTCCTGTTCTCTTTGTATTGCTTCCTTTGTGTGAAATCCCCAGTGGCCCCTCTGCTTTCCTATTAAAAAGTGACCAAACTAAGCAGCAGAGCACACCGTGGTTCTCTAGCTTTGCTGGGAACTCAGTCTGCTCTCCTCCAATGATCAGACTTGTCCTGACACACTCCCCGGCTACTTTGGCCCACAGAATCAGTGCAGACCTATCAAGTGTTGACACCAATGCCCATTGGTTGGTAACATAGAAAAGAAAGATGTTGTGCCAAGTAAATAGATACCCAACATGTCAGGACTTAAAAGTGTGTGTGTGTCCGTGAAATTGCGATAAATTTCGGTACCCTATATTTTTCACAGGTAACATTTTAACAGCCCCTACAGGTCATCAGTTTAGAGTTAACCATGAATAATGGCCCTAAAATTATTGCACTGACTCCAACATGCGTGGCGATATGTAATGTGTAGCACAAGCAACATTTTCATACATAAGCACCCAAACATATGCACTTATATGTGTATATGTGTGTGTATGTGGGGGCAGGGTGGACATTTATTTGGGGGGGGTGAAGATTAAGTGCTTGGGTTTTTTTTACACCTTTTTTTCCACTAAAACTTTATTTATATCACATAGGGGACCCAAAGCTTTTGAGAACCCTGATGCCTCACATGACCTCCATTGAAGCTAGAGGAGCGCAGATTGCACTTCTAGGCGTTCCGGGGAGGGGGGGGGGGGCACACTGCCAGTGATTTGTGAAAGAAATTGGGCAGCTGTAGAGACTCTCCCACTATAATTAAAACTTTTATTTACATATATAAATATATATGAATATAATATTATTATTATTATTACATTTATATTATAATAAATGTTTTTATATTTAGGACCCAAAGTCCCCTGTGTGATATAATGTTGTTGTGACAGGTTCTCTTTAATTTGAGGGGGTATATAAAGAATAAGTACCCCCCCCCCGTACAAAGGGACTTTAAGGGCAAACTTTTGAAGACACAATATTTTCAAAACATAGAAAAATGTATTATTTCATAAAACAGTGTAACGGTCAAAAATAACAACCATACACAAATTGATACATAATATCCATATATAGTATATAAGAAAAGAGCACTTTTCCTGTAGTCCGATTTATAATTTATAATTTGCTATATTATATTTGGGACCCAAAGTCCGCTGTGTGATATAATGCTGTTGTGACAGATTCTCTTTAATTTGGGAGGGAGTATTTTAGACCCCTGATGTGTCACTTTTAGACCCCTGATGTCTCAGATGCCCTTTATTGATGCTAATAGAATTCAGACAGCACTTCTAGGGGTTCCAGGGGAGCGCAATGCAAGGGGTTTGTGAAAGCAATTGGGCAGCTGTACAGACTCTAATCCTTCCTCCCAAATCATTTTTTTTTTTTATTGCAGTCAGGAGGGATTTCACCTGACTTCCTATTTCAATGATGGAACACTGGACTAAAAAAAGTTTAGGGTTGTAACTTGGCTGAACTGTACAGCATGGAGAGGGTTGGGCGAGCTGCACCAAAAAAAAAAAAAAAATATTCAGCAGGTAAACTCCGGGCCGCAATCAAAGCTCGCTATCTTCCTTTGCCATTGATGACCGGATTCCCAGTTTAAAATCTCACATCCTCTGCCAAGCTCCGGCATTCCGGGTTAAAAAAAGAAATTCGGTGAACGCTGAGAGGGAGTGATTCTGGAGAAAGCTCCTTCTATTTTTACTTTGAAGCTGCATATTTTCAGACGGAGAAGCAGCTCATGCTGGGAATACCCCAGAGGCTTCAGCAGATATTGAGGTCTGAGCAGAAAACTTGGCCAGGAATCGTAAGAAATTAATCATGATACTCGCCCGTCCCACGAGTGCCGATCTAAAGGTCAACACATGACGTTTTTATTCAGATCAACTACCAGCATCGGCTTAGCCAAAATCCCCGACTTCATGGGCAAACGAGAAATCATTTATTTATTCTTACTGATTGATATTTCTGGCTCTCCCGGCTCACTTGCTAAAGTGCACCTGTCATTTGTATAGCGAGCAAAACAGTGCAGTAAAGGAGGGTGGTGCAAGCCGTAAAAAAACCAAAGTTACCGAATTCTATTCAAATGTAACTTTGCCTTTTTCCCTTTTTTTTTCTCTTCGGGGAAATTGAGCTCTACAGTGCATTATCTTATTTTAAGATAAACTTTTCTAAATCCGAGGCCTTGGTGGTAGCGGTTCCTAGTGAAACGGTAAAGTTAATGAAGTTAAATCGCAAATTTAAATGGACGGATCAGTCCCTGAGGTATTTAGGTGCCTCCATTCCCGCAGATCTCTCACGTATATATGAGCTTAATTTTCTGCCATTTCTGCCTTTAGTGTCTTTTAACCACTTGACCTCCGGAAGATTTACCCCCTTCATGACCAGGCTATTTTTTTGCAATACAGCATTGCGTTACTTTAACTGACAATTGCGCAGTCATGCAACACTGTACACAAATTAAACTTATGTCATGTTTTTCTCCACAAATAGAGCTTTCTTTTGGTGGTACTTGATCACCTCTGCGTTTTTTTACGCTATAAATAAAAAAAGACTGCCAATTGTGAAAAAAAATCAAACAATATTTTTTACTTTCTGCTATAAAACATTTCCAATAAAAATATTTAAAAAATCTAATTTCTTTATAAATTTAGGCCAATATGTATTCTGCTACATATTTTTGGTAAAAACAAAAATCCCAATAGGATTGCGCTATAAATAAAAAAAAGAATGACAATTTTGAGAAAAAAAAAACAATATTTTTTACTTTCCGCTATAAAACATATCCAATAAAAATATAAAAAAAATCAAATGTCTTTATAAATTTAGGACAATATGTATTCTGTTACATGTTTTTGGCAAAAAAAATCCCAATAAGTATATACATACCGCAACATACAGGGATATGTAATGTAATACTGACACATAATCACACACATAGGTTGGACTTGATGGACTTGTGTCTTTTTTCAAAATCACCTACTATGTAACTATATTGATTGGTCTGCACAAAAGTTATACCGTCTACAAACTATGGGATATATACTGGAATTTTTATTTATTTATCTTTGTATACTAGTAATGGTGATCAGCGACTTAGAGCGGGACTATGATATTGCAGCGGACAGTCTGACACTAAGGCTCGATTCACACAGGGGCAACACGACTTTAACGCGACTTTGCACGGCGACTTCAACGTGGCTTCAACGCGACTTTGGCGCGACTTCAGCGCGACTTTAGCAAATTACAACGCGACTTCAAGGACAGGCGACTTTGGCTGTGGCCAATCACAGGACAATCAGCTCTCTGGGAGGGAGGGGTTTTCCCTGCAAAGTCGCTTGACTTTGAGAGAGAGATCCGACTTGGAGGCGACTTCCATTGATTTCTATGGTACAGGTCGCCTACCAAGTCGGATCCAAGTAGTACAGGGAGTACGCTCTGAAGTCGGAGCGACTTCAGTAGTGTCTATTAAGACGCTCCCATTCACTTAAATGTGAATCTCTTTCTGGGGCGACTTGGGGCGACTTGAGGGCGTACAAGTCGGATCCCAAGTCGTCCCAGTGTGAACCGACCCTAACTGACACTTTTGACACTTTTAGCTGCTGCAGAGAGAGCCATACAGGGGATTGGTCCCAGTAATTGCCCCCCTGCTACACCGATCACCCTCCCTCCTGCCCACATCCAATTCATCCTGTTGCCTGGGCTCCCCTGCTGGCCTGGGCCCCATACAGGAGGACTGGTGGTATCCTAGGTTTGCCACCTCATCCCTTTAAACCAGAATGCATATGAATTGCACAGGTTGTGAGGCTAACTTGAAGTATAACTAAAGGCAAAACCTTTCTTTTTTTAGTTTTGGATGGAGTGGAGTGGAATTAGAACACTTGTATGTTTTTGTTGCTGTCTTTGCCTCCGTTAGTGAAATTCACACGCTCTATTTGTTCTATTTACCATTATCATTGAAAGTGAAAGTAAAAGAAAATCCCCAAATTTTGGGTTGTCCAGAGGTGAAATCTTCCAATGGGTACACTAGTTCTGATGACCTGCGGGGTCCCCAAGGAATTATCTTGATTTACAGGGAATTCCTCTCACTTCCTGTTTGGCTATGGGACAGGAAGTGAAAGGAAATCTCCGCAATGGAACACAGATGGCAAAAAAAAAATCTGACAGGGGTTATGATCCTCCCTTACTTTATCCAAAATTAAAAAAAAAAAAAGTTTTGCCTATAGTTCTACTTTATTGAATATAAGGAACCAAGTGAGTTTAATTACCAACTTAATCAGTCACAGAACCTGTGTAATTCATATGTGTTTGGGTTTAAAGGGATGAGGAGGCAACCCTAGGGCTCCCTTATCCACGGCCCTGTTTTTGACCCCTAGTGTGCATGTAGAGTTGCCACTTTTTCTTCAAGCCAAACCTGAACACTTTTGTGGTGTACAGTCAGGAAACTCTAGAGGAAATCAGGAAACTTAGAGTTTCCTGATTACACATTATGGTCTAGGTTACACCCACCGCTGGTTAATCCATCAGCTGTGAGTGTGTCTCAGTCAGCAGATGCCTGCTATAAATAGCTCCTTGCTTCTCCCCAACCTTACACTTGAAAAAGGAGCGCGCATGTGCCGTATGGACCTTGCGCAAGCTCGGAAACGCGTTGTGTTCTTCCCCACCACTATACATCACCAGCCGCTTCCGCTCCTCTGTGCAGACAGACTGTGTTCCGTCCTGGCTTCCCGTCAGATTGCGGCATAGGCTTGGGGCGTCCCTGGGAATCGATGATTGTCCTCTTACCTTCCCACTTTGGAATGTACCCTCTTGCTGCACATACCGTATTTACATGTAAGTGGATACTTTTATTTGTCAATTGTTAATAAATCAACCTACTTAGCGGCACTCCTCTCCTTTTGTTTTTTGTCTTTGATGGATCTGAGCTGACTTCACTCCAGAGAAGAGCTGCCCTTCGTGAACTTTGGATACAGTGTCCCACAAGATAAATTTCATATCCGGTGTCTTCCACATACTGTTTATTCCTTATGGTTTTTTTCCCTGAACTATGGACTGCTTCCCAGCACCTGTCAATGTCGATTAACACCTCTCATGCTACACCGGTATTGTTTCAGCATATGACTTTTTTATGACTTTTTAATTATATTTTTTTATTTTAATTGCTTCACTGCCTCTGAGCGTCAGTTTATTTTGTTCGTATGTTTGAGATGACTGTTTCATACCTACCAACATTTTGAGATGGGAATGAGGGACACCTACTTTCAAATGTATGTAGGCATAGGACACGCCCCCTGACACACACCCTTAAAGGTGAATTAACCAAAAAAAAGGTTAATTAAATGCACAAGGACTTTTTCTTACCACTACTATTCCTTTATATTGGCTTTTAAAATTTACAAATGCAGCAACTTAGAAATTGGATGAAAGGTTTAGTGCTGGGAAACACTTTTTGAAAGATAAAAAGTTCATTTTATATACAACTATATAGATCAGACCAAAATGAGGGACAAATGAGGAGGAAAGAGGGACATTGCTCCAAAACAGGAACAGTCCCTCGAAATCAGGGACAGTTGGGAGCTATGACTGTTTTATAGAAAAAAGTCCCTCTCTGTGCTCCCCTCTTGAAGCAAAGAGCTCACATTACGTGTTTTGAGCTCTTCAGCCTCGCCAATACCAACCTATAGTCATTGTGTGCAATATAAAGGCTTAACTATCCAACGTCAGTGGTTGTGAACCCAGAATGACAGCCGATCAGGTCAAAAACAATGAATTTCTAGCACTGCTTGATGTAAATATCAAGGAAGAACGAGGCCTTCACCAGTCCCGTGTTATGCCGCTACTTCTGACAACTCCAAACAGCGACATGGAACGAAAAGAAATAGACTTACTTTATGCAATCTGTAATACAATAACTTTGACAGCTGTCTGAACTCTCAGCCAAGCCACTTGAAATGACATTGGAGCTACAGTACAGTGAGCTGTAAAGAGCAACAGTCTGAAAATGTCTCTTGGTTTCCCAGAAAATGAGCAGGAATGAGATGGCACATCTCCAAAGTACTCCTGCTTCACAATAGCTCTTCGTCTGTGCAGCTTCAAGAGACTCTCGGTGACACCGATGACCTGTCACCGCTCCACACATAAATCAATCCGACGGAGGACACGCCCACGTTCCTACATGATGACAATTGTCAAGCTGCGTGCGCCAACTGAGAATCTGCTCTTAGACCCTCAGTACTGTAGACAGACTAATATGAAATACTGGTATTTACAAATACTCTATGGATGTTTTATTTTCCTAAGTAAAATTCCCCTTAAAGAGACCCTGTCCCCAAGGTCCCCCACTTTTATTCACACAAGTAGCATTACAGGAATTTACATTCACCGGCCACGTTATTAGGTACGCCTTGCTAGTACCGGGTTGGACCCTCTTTTGACTTCATTCTTGGTGGCATAGATACAACAAGGTCTTGGAAATGTTCCTCAGAGATTTTGCTGCATAGTGACATGATAGCATCACGCAGTTGCTGCAGATTTGTCGGCTGCACATCCATGATGCAAATCTTCTGCTCCACCACATCCCAAAGGTGCTCTATTGGATGAGATGTGGTGAGTGTGGAGGCCATTGGAGTAGAGTGACCTCATTGTCCAGCGGTGAGATGATTGGAGTACAGTGACCTCATTGTCCAGTGGTGAGATGATTGGAGCTTTGTGACATGGTGTATTATCCTGCTGGAAGGAGCCATCAGAAGATGGGGACACTGTAGTCATAAAGGGATGGACATGGTCAGCAACAATACTCAGGTAGGCCGCGGTGATTAAACCATGTTCAATTGGTACATGTAGTCCGTTTTCATCCGATTGTCATCTGATCCACCAGACAGATGGCAAACGTATACCCATCCGTCTGTTTTTAGCGGACCAGATCGGATGAAAATATCCCCCACACCGTTACACCACCACCAGCCTGAACCGGTGATACAAGGCAGGATGGATACATGCTTTCATGTTGTTTACGCCAAATTCTGACCCCACCATCTGAATGTTGCAGCTGAAATCAGACCAGGCAACATTTTTCCAATCTTCTGTTGTCCAGTTTTGGTGAGCCTGTGCGATTTGTAGCCTCAGTTTCCTGTTCTTAGCTGACAGGAGGTGTGGTCTTCTGCTGCTGTAGCTCATCTGCTTCAAGGTTCGATGTGTTGTGCATTCAGAGACGGTATTCTGCATACCTTGGTTGTATCGAGTGGCTATTTGAGTTACTGTTGCCTTTCTATCATCTCCAACCAGTCTGCCCATTCTCCGCTGACCTCTGACATCAACAAGGCATTTTCCTCCACACAACTGCCGCTCACTGGATATTTTCTCTTTTTTGGCCCATTCTCAGTAAACTCTGATGATTGTGCGTGAAAATCCCAGTAGATCAGCAGTTTTTGAAATACTCAGACCAGCCCGTCTGGCACCAACAACAATGTCACGTTCAAGGTCACTTAAATCCCCTTTCTTCCCCATTCTGATGCTCCGTTTGAACTTCAGCAAGTCATCTTCACCCCATCTAAATGCCTAAATGCGTTAAGTTGCTGCCATGTGATTGGCTGATTAGCAATTTGTGTTACCAAGCAATTGAACAGGCGTAGCTAATAAAGTGGCCGGTGAGTGTATATTTACCTTATTCTTGCAAAGGAGTAATTCTGGATAGTCTTCCCTTGTGCGGTAATGTTCAGACTGCCGGTGGCTGCCGTCTTGGCTGTACTGTCATGAGCCCCAGCGAGCACAAACCTGAAAGACCTGGTATGAATTAGAGAGAACCCATTTTTTTTTTTGGTGTCTGGGGGTCTTCAGTTATTTTCTATATAAGACCCTCATCTAGTTTAAAGGTCTGGTAGGGATGAAGGCAATCTCTGGCTGGTTTGCTTACAAACAGAACGAAGGAGCCGGGATCTGTCATTTTTCCTGCAATTTAACTCCTTGCCACCGGCAATTTAACTCTTTAAGAGGATCTAAATGCCGGGAGGTGGATGCGGGCTTTCATATTGCGTGACCTTCCTATTGCGCCAGTTTAGTTACTGTGCTAAGAGCGTGCAGTGCGTGCGTTCCCATCAGAGAAAAGCCATTCCCCACTTTTTTCTTTGTAGAGATCACTTTTGCTGTCGTAGGTTTTATACATGTCACTTCAGAGGCAGGGTCAAGACATCCAGCAGGCATAATATTTAAAGGAGCTTTGCATTTTTTATGCTTCACATCAATATTTACTAAAATTGCTGCTCCCATCAAACTAAATTAAAACAGGTTTTGCTTTGATACAAGTCCCCCAGGGCAGTTCCCAGCCCCCCCCCCCCCCCCCCCCCCATACCATTTATTTGACAATTCCTTGCCTATTAGGCTAGACAGTTATCATTACTGTTCTTTAACATTCATCTTCCATTGACTTCAATAGGGTTCGGAAACACCCAAACTTTAGTAATGTTCGCCAAACCCAGATATGTGTGGCTCATCACTAATCAGTACTAATACGATATACTATATTACCAAAAGTATTGGTAAACATCTTTATGGACCTTGCTTTGTGCAATGGTGTGCAGTTATGTTGGAACAGGAAGGGGCCATCTCCAAACTGTTCCCACAAAGTTGGGATCATGAAATTGTCTAAAATGTCCTGGTATGCTGACGCCTTAAGAGTTCCCTTCACTGGAACTAAGGGGCCAAGCCCAACCCCTGAAGAACAACCCAACACCATAATCCACCCCTCCACCAAATGATTTGTACCAGTGCATAAAGACATGGATGAGCGAGTTTCGGGTGGAGGAACTTGACTGGCCTGAGTCCTGACCTCAACCCCATAGAACACCTTTGGGATTAATTAGAAAGGAGACTGCGAGCCAGGCCTTCTCGTCCAACGTCAGTGCCTGATCTCGCACATGTGCTTCTGGAAGAATGGTCAAACATTCCCATAAACACACTCCTAAACCTTGTGGGCAGTCTTTCCAGAAGAGTTGAAGCTGTTATAGCTGGAAACGGTGGGCCAAGTTAATGTTGAACCCTACAGACTAAGACTGGGATGCCATTAAAGTTCATGTGTGTAAAGGCAGGTGTCACAATACTTTTGGTAATATAGTGTATGTTGGCCCTGTGTCCCTGACTAGAAATACTTCACCCTTCAGGTGACACATGCTGGGTATTATATAGCGAAATTCTCCCCGTTCCAACCTGCATCTGGTCGAAGGAAATCTTCCAGCACCGGCTTCCTTTGTGGTTTTGAGATGTTGTCATATGACCAAATACTGAGAGCCCCAATGATAAACCAAGTACACCCACCTTTTACCATGACCACCCATCGACTTGGCATGGTGCACTCTATTTAGCCCATAGTAACATTGTATGACTAATGCTGGCCACATACTTTGCAGTCTGCACAAAGTCCTTTAGATCTACAGTATCAGCAACTATGTAGAGCAATCAGATATGAATTAAACAGCTTGTTCAGGTGAATTAAACAAAATCTCTCTAAAGCCGAGCTGGTAATATCCCCCCCCCCCGCCATGACTTTTTCATCAAAATCAACAATGCAACCATCAGTTCCTCCCCTCATGCCAGGGTACTAGGTGTAATCATAGACTCTGATCTGTCCTTTCAGCCTCAAATCCAATCACTGTTGAAAGCTTGTAGACTTCACCTCCGTAACATCTCTAAAATTCGCCCCTTTTTAACAAATGAAACCATCAAGCTACTCATTTAATCCCTCGTTATCTCTTGCCTTTGCAACTCTCTTCTCATTGGCCTACCTCTCCATAGGCTATCCCCTCGTCAGTCTATCATGAATGCTGCTGCTAGACTTATACACCTTACCAACCGTTTAGTATCTGCCACCCTCTACACTGGCTCCCGATCGCCCAGTGAATTCAATTCAAAATATTAACCACAATATACAAAGCCATTCACAATTCTGCCCCAAGCTACATCCCCAATCTTGTCTCCAAATATCACCCAAACCGTCCTCTTCGCTCTTCTCAAGATCTCCTACTCTCAAGCTCCCTTCTTTCCCCTCCCATGCTCGTCTCCAGGATTTCTCCAGAGTCTCTCCCATCCTCTGGAACTCTCTACCTCAACCTGTCCCTACGATAGCTGCC
Organism: Aquarana catesbeiana; assembly: GCF_042186555.1. Lineage (NCBI taxonomy): Eukaryota > Metazoa > Chordata > Amphibia > Anura > Ranidae > Aquarana > Aquarana catesbeiana. Next base: position 249,812,500 of record NC_133333.1, read on the forward strand.
TTCAGGCAGTCCCTGAAAACTCATCTTTTCAGGGAAGCCTATCACACCTCCAACTAATCTTTTACCACTTCCATCAGCTCATTCCCCACAGTCACAACCTTGTGTACCACCTGCCCCACCCTATTAGATTGTAAGCTCTTCTGAGCAGGGCTCTCCTAATCCTCTTGTATTTTATTGGATTTTAACTGTATTGTGTCCCTTTTATAATGTAAAGTGCTGCGTAAACTGTTGGCGCTATACAAATTCTGTATAATAATAATAATAATTTACAGAAGTCTAATGGAGATTGCCCAGAGATAATACAATCGAATGAAAATGTCTGGGCTAACATAGACCATTGATCCTGTACAAATACTCTTCAATAGCTCACTATTAGTCAGCGCTATTCAGTAGCGCCAAGGCTCTTCACCGGAGCTGGAGGTACCTTCTGCAAGACTTCACAACAGGTACATCCTAGTGGTAAATGTTGGTACTTCATAAAATTGAAGGAATACCTAAAGGCTTCTTTCACATGGGAGGTGGATCCCTTTTCAGATTGCCGGTTTACAGGCATTCTGGAGGTGATAATGCCACTGACTGAATGCCTGTTTATCGAACCCAAGGGGGATTTTACATTAAAATACAGCACCCTAATCACCATAGCTTTGTTTAGCGCATGGTCATATTGACTTTAATAGTATCAAGCCTTCAGATCTTCCTTCTCAGTGCTCAGCTGTCGGTTAATTGCCAGAACTCTTCATTCCACAGTGACTCAGCTGGTCTTCATTTCCTGCTCGTCAGCTAGCCCTGCTGGCTATTTAAACTGCCTGGATCAGATCTCCTGTGCCTTCGCCTGGTCAACATATCCGGCTAATCTCTGCTGTGTTTTCTTGTTAAAGACTTTTGCCTGGCTGACTTCCCTTCTGGTTCCTGATCATATTTACTGCCTCTACTATGCTGATCTCTGGATTCCTGTTTCACTGGCTTGTTCCGACTACCCTCTCTGGTTACCGAACCCTGGCTATGTTTTGACTACGTTTGTACCATTTTACCATTTTATTACAAAGTGTGATTTTTACTGCACTTCTGTCTCAGTCATGGTTCCTGACAAATAGGTACAGTTGTCAGTTTAATGTTTAATGCCTTCCAAAATCAACATGCCGAGTTAAAATCAGATGGCACACATGGCACATTCCACATGGTAGTATTCCAGCTGGTGGCACTTCTAAAGACCTGGGAGTCTGCTTTTGACCGGAACCCCCCCTTCCCCGACCCCCCAAAAAAAAATCAATCTGACTGCCGAAGCTCCAGCTCACTGGCTTAAATCTCCAGTCTTACAACCACATGTCCGTGAGCAGTGATGGTAGCATAACAAGGCCAGAGAACAACATGGAAGCCCACCGCATGGAAACCAGTGAGAGGAGACATTGGCAGTGTTTTCTCTAATTGTTCTGGTAATGTGCAGGGGGTACAGCAAAGGGGTGCAGTGCAGAGAGAAATAAAAAAACAGGTTGTCTAGGAGTAAGGAGAAATAAGAGAGAAAAAAAAAATATCAGATAATAGACTTCCATTATTCACTGGCTGACTGCTCCCTGCTCTGATTTGCTATCAGTGTCAGCAGCATTGTATTCCATTAGCTGTCAGATTCCTTCCTGTTTGTATCAGCAAATCAGATCAAGGAGCAGACAGCTGGGGTATAATGACAGCTCTCAGCGGTGTCGCTCTCATCTAGCAGGATGGCAGGGAGCAGGGCTCTGAACAGGGGGGCTTATCTGCTGTGGGGTATAGAGAGAGAGAGGTAAGCATACAAGAGGGACTACATTTATATACTACACAATACTTCATATATTTATAAATAAATAATAAATATGAGAAAAATGGATAGGCAATACTTGAAAAAGGGCACTACCCATTTTTCGCATACTATTTATGTATTTTATTTATTCAGCTGTCCAAGAGGAGATCTTCTGTTCTTTGTAGAGATTTCCCAATGGGGAACCATCACCAAAACATAAACCAACAGTGGTTCTAACCTTCCTCACTCTTTCCAAAAAAAAAAAAAAAAAATAGTTATAAGCAACTGGTTGTCTTTAAAGCTGACCTTGCACCTAAAACATCTCGTTCAAATGTTAAGGCCTCATGCACACTGCAGCTAAAAAATGCCTATTGTACAGGTGTTGGACTTTTTAAAGTTTTTTCTAAAAGCCCCTCTCTGTGTTGCCTATGTGTCCATGCGCACATAACCGTTTACATGCATTTAGGGGCAGAAATTGCAACGCACCAAAATCGCGTTCAGGAGAGAAACATTTGGGCAGAAAAAAATGGCAGACGAGCCTAAAAGCGTGGAAACGAGCCTAAACACTAGGCAAAATTCGTGCTTCAGCATTCATTCCTTTCAATGACCAGAAAAAAATTAAAATTCTGGACAATAAAATGAATGAATGCCCAAATGTTTGATGTGCCTGAACGTGTCTAAACGCGCCAAAATGACTTTGAAAAATGCGGTTTCAGATACATGATTAATGCTGCTTTTCTGCTTCTAGGAGAAAGGGTTTCAGAAGAACTGGGAAAAAGGCCAATGTGCAGGAGGCCTTAGATGAGGAAGTATAAAAATTGTTGGTCTAACCATTTGATGGAGCATTTCTGGATTCAACTTTTTGCTCAAGTACCATGTCCATGTCTCAATTTTCGTATACTCTACTTCTAGATTAACTTTGACAAGTACATGCGGATAAGACTAGTCACCATTAGAAATGTATTTGTTCCTGTTAGATTCAACAACATTTTTTAATCCTCGTCCTTCGATTTTTTTTTTTTCACACACTCAGGTCGAAAACGATTGTCAAATCGTCCCCTTAAACTCTTATATAAGGGAGCAAATGTTCTAAAACCATATTTTTGAATTACATTTTTCAGGTGTTAGGCCAGCTTTGGTCCATGTACCTTACAGAAAAGATGTGCAGAAGGAAATATGGAGGACATCATAGCTGGCTAGTTGATGGGCTGTCTCTGACCCCGAACGCTGCTCCTGCATACGTAATTCAAATCAACAACTAGAGTTCTGAAGCCATTGGATCAAGACTGGACAACCCTAAAGCTGGTTTCACAATGCTGCGCTTTAAAACGTGCTATGCCTTTAAAAGAATGCATAATGCATTGTAAATGTGTTGTGTTTAAAATTGAATGTAACACATATGTTGTGAATAGCTGGTTGTTAATAATGCCGACCGGTGCCTGCTCTACTACTGAATGGTTGTTAAGTGTCCGGCACCCGCCAATGTCTTTAACAACAAGTAAATAGCAGAGCCGACACCCACTGGTGTCCTTAAAATGGAGCTCCACCCAAAAGGGGAAGCTCCGCTTGTCTGCCTCCTCCCCCCTCCGCTGCCCCATTTGGCACCTTTTGGGGGGAAGGAGGGAGCGGGTACCTGGCTTTAACAAAGCGTAGCACAATTCACGTGTGTGCAGTAGGAAACCGGCTGTGAAGACTTCACTGCCGGTTTCACTTAGCGAAGATGGTGGTACCAGCACCCAAGAGCTGATTCAACAATCAGCTCGGGTGAGGACATATTGGATGCCTAGACAGGTAAGTGCCCTGATAGTAAAAGTCAGCAGCTACAGTATTTTTGCTTTTATTTTGGGGAAGGGGGGTTGGAACACCTCTTTTCTTTAAGAACCAGTATATAGCTGACGTTAACAAATAGCCAATCATTGGTTGTTAAGGATGCTGGCAGGTGCCGGCTCTGCTATTCACTGATTGTTAAGGATGCTGGCAGGTGCCAGCTCCTTAGCAGCCAGCATCTTTTTTTCTTAAACTGTGACCCCCAAAAATGCACACACCATATGTCTCCATTGACTTAAAGTGGTTGTAAACCCACAAAAAATACCCCTGCAAGACAAAGGCATAATGAGCTAGTATGCATAGCATACTAGCTCATTATGAAATACTCAGCTTAGATCGAAGCCCCCACAGCGGTCCTGGCACACTGCTCTGCCCGGCGACATGACTCCCGGAGTTACTTCCGGGTATTGCGGAGCCGCCGGTAACGGCACATCAGCTGAAGCAATGGCACGGTTCATGCCGTTGCTTCAGTGCCGATAACATTGGCAAATGCTGATACAGGGGATATCTCCTAAATAGTGCAGGTTGAGGAGATATCCACGGAAGCTAAAGGTAAGCCTTATTATAGGCTTACCTGTAGAGAAAAGTGGTTGTAAATGGTTTACAACGACATTAAAATTGAAGGTGCAATCGCACCAAAGATGCAGCATGCAGTACTTTTCAAATCACAGCGCAGCAATGTCAAAAGTCACATAGGGTTTAAAGGGGAATGATTCTGATGCGCTTTTGTCGTACAGGAAAGGTGCTTTGTAGGGCAGCAAAAATGCACCAGTGTGAAAGGGTCCTAAGGCAGCTAACATTTTTAGAAGGAAAATGGCAGTCTTCATAGTCTCCAGATTGCCTTTAAATGGAATGACCAGGTCACATGGTTATGTTTTGCGTGACCACCAACCAAGTCCTTTCCAGTCACTAAAAAAAGAGAAATGTACAATGTGCATATAAAGGCTACAAATATCTCCTCAAGCAAACTTCTTCCCCTGGAATTAATGACATAAAATCTATTGATTGTTGTCATAGTAACCAAACATTTTTTCCTCATAAGGTAATTTCGCTAAGCATGGTGTACTTTGCATGGGCCCTATTGTGTTTGATATAATAGGAAGAAGCTACTGTACAAAGAGGTTTTTGAATGAAAAATGGATTGAACTCTTACATTCTTAAATGGCTTCTACTAAGAAAAGTGTAATATTACAAAAACACTAAACCAGTAAACCTGAATATATACAGTCTATGTATACAAATTAAAAACATTTATCTCTGCTGCAAGACACGCAAGTGCCTCTATACAAAAGAATGGATATTTCCTTGTGGGTGAGCCCCTGAGCATTTACCTTATACGTAAACTGTGGGGACATGGGGCTATATATATATATATATATATATATATACTGTATATACACTATATTGTCAAAAGTATTGGGACACCTGCCTTTACACGCACATGAACTTTAATAGCATCCAAGTCTTAGTCCGTAGGGTTCAATATTGAGTTGGCCCACCCTTTGCAGCTATAACAGCTTCAACTCTTCTGGGAAGGCCGTCCACAAGGTTTAGGAGTGTGTCTATGGGAATGTTTGACCAGATTTCTTTCAGAAGCACATTTGTGAGGTTAGGCACTGACGTTGGATGAGAAGGCCTGGCTCGCAGTCTCCTTTTTAATTAATCCCAAAGGTGTTCAATGGGGTTGAGGTCAGGACTCCACCCCAAACTCGATCATCCATGTCTTTATGGACCTTGCTTTGTGCACTGGTGGGCAGTCATGTTAGAACAGGAAGGGGCCATCCCCAAACTGTTCCCACAAAGTTGGGCGCATGAAATTGTCCAAAATATCTTGGTATGCTGACGTCTTCCCTTCCCTTCACTGGAACTAAAGGGCCAAGCCCAACCCCTGAAAAACAACCCCACACCATAATCCCCCCCGCACCAAAATAATTACTCTTGTGACTCAGGACCTAACAAAATAATGGTCGGGATGTAGATGCCACCACATCCATAGTACCTACATCCCAAATTAATTGATAAACAACCCAAAGAATTGCTGTAAAGTGACTTTCTATGATTCTATGATAGTATAAACCCAAACATGAATAGCATATAAGTGACTTTGCATGCACCGGCCCCTTATTCCCTGATGAAGTCACGTGGTCTGATGATGCATTGTGTTGGGAGGAGCCAGTGACATCATGCCACAAACCGGAAGTGTACAGTTGCCCATTTTTGGGAGGTTTTCCATAGTTATTTGCCTATATACTGCAGTGCATATCCCATAATAGATTAGCTGATACTGAAAAATACTGGTGGAATACTGAGTAATTGTAAAGTTAATTCATAGGACTGCTGCTCTTCTTTGGCAACTTCTATCCATATTGGTCCCTAATACCGATCATACACTAGACCTGCATCTCCAATTGAGTGCTTGGTAGTATACAAAAAACATATATCATCCAAAGTCCCTACATAAATTGTTGAGGGCCCCTGTAGTTCTAATATAAAGGCATCAAATCATTGTCCTAAGCTACTGTGCCCTTCTGGGTCAGCGCTGTCCCGGATCATCCCCCCACCAGTCAAACATGTGAGTCTTGTGACACACCTACTGACCAGGGTTTATACTATCATAGTATCATAGAAAGTCACTTTACAGCAATTCTTTGGGTTGTATATCAACCAATTTAGGATGTAGGTTTCATGGATGTGGTGGCATCTACATCCCGACCATTACTTTGTAAGGTCCTGAGTCACAGCTGACCAAGGCTGATGGCTTTGCACTACATTATAGGTTGTTTCTCATTTTTGGCAGTGAACCAGCAAGATTTCTGTCCAAAATTTGCAATCCGAGAATTTGTATGAACTCGCGGTAACGTAAAACTGGAACCTCATCCCTATAGATGACCACAAAAGTAGATCCTCCCTTTACATTCCCATACAGCCTTAGAACATGCTGTAGGCTTACGATGCTATCTAGATGGAATCCCGGCCCACCAGTTAATTTTACCGCTTGCCTAACGCTCTTTAAAACCACTTCTCGAGTATTGAACGTGGCTAAGGCTCTTCAGTAAACTGGCCGCATTTAATAAATCCTTGCTTTATTCAAGAGAGGGTGGGCTCAAGATCCATCCATCCATTTTTTTTTTTTTTTTTAAACATAGAAAGGGTTTTCATGTGGCTGCGTCTATGTTAATGCTGGACTGGGCTTCCGGCCAAGACATTAAGTGAAATCGAACTCCCAAAACCAGCTTTAATCAGCAGATTTTTAAGGGTAGCACTGCTCTCTCCTCGACGAGGCTTGCCAAGGTTAATTCTGTCATGGGCATGCAGAATTAATGAGCTGGACACAGAAAATTGTATTTTTGCTCTGTGTTTTGAGTGCTCTTACATGGACAGGAACCAGGCGCCTCGACGCCGCATCTGACCAGCTGATGTGTGTGGTGTAGGCTGCATGAGATGTTTAAAGAGAACCTGTCATTACAGAGCTTAGGCAAGAACCTGAATATCCCCCTCCTACACTGCAAGGGTCAAGAGTTCATTTAGTCTAGGGGTAGAGGATTAAGGAGCAAACATTTACCTTACACCACAACTATCTATAGCCCATGGGACTTTTATCGAGTCACAACACAAAGGTACTTGGTCCCAAAAAGTCCCATGGGCTATAAATAGTTGTGGAGTATGTATTGAGACACAACCAGTACCCATTTAATACTAGCATCCTTTTGTACAAATACTTACCTTACTCCTTCCTTCAGCAGGGTCCTTGCAGTGGAACGACTGGGCCCCCCCAGCCGCTCTATAAGATGCAACAAGCTCCAATCACACTCCAGCCTCCTTTGTGTACAATGCAGGGTTATTGCCCCTGTACTGCCGATGTGATGACCCAGAGGTTCCGCCCACAGACCGGAGCTTTGGGCACAGAAGGAGAGCTCCAGAGCTGGCAGGAGCAGTGTGTAAGGTAAGTGATTTGGCCTCGCCATCTCTCTCCTACACATAACAAGCATTTAAAGTGACAATAAAGCTTCAATGGTTTTGCACAGAGCAGCCCCAATCCTCTTTTTCTGGGGTTCCCCCACTGGCGTTCCAGGCTCCTCCTCTTTGGCAAGTGCGGGCTCACTCCTGAGCCACCCTGCCTGCGTCTATTGACACAGAGTGGGCATCTCTTGCTCGCCACAGGAGTTGATTGACAGCAGCGTAGGATGGATTATGGTGAAAAACTTTAAGGTTTTAGAATCACTTTAACTCATGAAGTGGGGAGGAGGGGGGGGGGCACTGTTGGCTGGTCCAAGATGACCTGGGCTCAGAGGGAGTGGGTTAAATAATGATGACCATCAAAATGTGGACATCTAGTGGCAGAAAACAGTACTGTAAAGGAAATCTCTGGATTAAATTGAGAATATTGTGGCAAAATCTGATTTTATATTATTCTTTCCGTTTCCATTAACAGGCCAACGGTTTCAGGGGTTGGGACAAACCATTTAACACTGCGCAGACATGATTTTTAAAAGTCCAGCAAGTATATCTCGAACCTAGATGATGACTGAAAAAAGATGGTGCAGTCGTTTTGGAGAAAACAAATCAGCAACGGCATTGTCAGGGAGAATAACTACCTGGAAGTGTTATATTAATCAAAAGTGATACTGGAGGTGGAATGGGGTGGGAATGTGCTCCTAAGCTGCTCCAATGTGCATGTTCAAGGTCAGTGATACCCCAGACAGTGAAACTCAGATGAGGATAACGGCCCTGGAATCTGCACCTTTAAATGCAAGCAAGCCCATACGCCTGCACCGACAAGTTCCTTTTAAAGTGAGATTCAAAGATTCGTAATATGGTAGAGGTAGCAAGTCCAGCAATGCACCATACAAGGAAAGTCAGAAGGATCTTGGAAGGGATTATGTAAATTATGGGAAATATGGAGTTTATCTTTAAGGAGTTACTACCCTGAAAAGGAGACTTTACACAGTTAAGGACGGAGAAACAAGACATGCTCGTTAATCTTATGGGAAGTTGACAAGCCTCATCGCCGTAATCTTATGCGCTAACAGAACACCGGAGTGAATTTTTCACTGCCGCGGCCTAGACATGAATTACGCTAACAGGAAAGATCATATTTTTCAACCATTGATGTGTGGCCATAAATTATAGTCACACACTCCCCTCGATACAGAGATTGATGCAATTAGGTCTGATGCACCAGTAATAGCAGGAGGCGACAACGTGTGCGCTTTCATCCAGATGTGTTTGCAGGATACCACAATGGCTCTCCATGTGGTAGATTCCACTGTAAGGGTCAACGGAGAGTTAATTGGCTGGGCATTACAGTGAAAGCACCACAGTAGTGCACCACGGGGAACACTCTGCATACCAAACTAATATTACAATGGATGATCTACAGAAAGGGGAAGCAAGGCGGGCCCACACCAACCGATCATGTGATAGCCTCCTCAGTCAAGCCACCCTAAGAAAAAAGCTTAGTTTTGTGTTTGTAAATCAGCTTTCTATCTATCTATCTATCTATAGAGGCATCCCACAAGCATATCAGAGCCCCGCTTTAAATCAGCCCCCTTCATACCATCACATAAAAGGTTTCCTCATCACATCAGAGGTCCCCCATCACATCAGAGGTCTTCCTATCACATCAAAATTCCCCCCCCCCCATTATATCACAGGTCTTCCTATCACATCAGAGGTCTTCCCATCACATTAGAGGTCTTCCCATCACATCAGAAGTCCCCCCCATTATATCACAGGTCTTCCCATCACATCAAAGGTCTCCTTATAACATCAGAAGTTCCCCCATCACATTAGAGGTGTCCTCATCACAATAGAGTTCTCCTCATCACATAAGAGGTCTCCTCATCACATCAGAGGTCCCCCTATCACACCAGAGGTCTCCTCATCACATCAGAGGTTACCCCATCATATCAGAGGTCTCCTCATCACATTAGAGGTCTTCTCATCACATCAGAGGTCTCCTCATCACATTAGAGGTCTCCTCATCACATCAAAGGTTCCCCCGCCACATAAGAGGTCTCCTCATCACATCAGAGGTTCCTCCACCATATCAGAGGTCTCTCTAGCACATCAGGGGTCTCCTCATCACATCAGAGGTTCCCCCATCAAATCAGAGGTCTCCCCCATCACATGAGAGGTCTCCCCATCACATGAGAGGTCTCCCCCCATCACATGAGAGGTCTCCCCCATCACATAAGAGGCCTCCCCATCACATCAGAGGTCTTCTCACCACATCAGTGGTTACCCCATCACATCGGAGTCCCCCCATCCCTCTCATCAGATGTTCCCCTATCAAATCAGAGGTCTTTCCATCACACAAGAGATCCCCTCGACCACGCGATCGCTCCTCAGAGAGCCAGAACGGGGATCTGTCAATGTAAACAAACAGATCTCTGTTCTGTCAGAGATCTGCTGTTCCTACTGAACAGGAACAGCGATATATCTCCTCCCCCAGTCAGCCCCATCCCCTCATAGTTAGAAACACCTCCCAGGGAACACATTTAACCCCTTGATCGCCCCCTAGTGTAAACCCCTTCCCTACCAGTGACATTTATACAGTAATCAGTGGCTATTTTAAGCACTGATCGCTGTCAATGGTCCCAAAAAAGTGTCAAAATTGTCCAATCTGTCCGCCGCTAAAAATCGCAGATCGCCGCCATTGCTAATAAAAAATAAATAAATAATAAAAATGCCATACATCTAGCCCCTATTTTGTAGACGCTATAACTTTTGCACATCAATCAATATACGCTTATTGCGATTTATTTTTTTTACCAAAAATATGTAGAAGAATACATATTGGCCTAAACTGATGAAGACATTATTTTTTGGGGTTTTTTTTTTGGATATTTAATATGGCAACAGTTAAAAAATATTTTTTTGTTTTTTTAAAATTGTTGGACTTTTTTTTATTTATAGCACAAAAAAATAAAAAAACACAGATCAAATACCACCAAAAGAAAGCTCTATTTGTGGGGAAAAAAAGGATGTCAATTTTGTTTGAGTACAATGTCGCACGACCGCGCAATTGTCAGTTAAAGCGACGCAGTGCCGTATCGCAAAAAATGGCCTGGTCATTAAGGGGGTAAAACCTTTGCAGAGCTGAAGCGGTTAACTAAAATTACCTTGGACTCTTTTTTATCTGGTTTTGGTCTTTTGCTCCTTTCTGTATTTCAAACGTTTGAGGCTCCTGTTGGGTGCCCATTGAGAGAAGGCTTACCGTGCTGGTTGAGCTTGTTTGATATTGTCCTTCATTTGACTACATTTGCAAGTTCCTAGAGCCTCTTGGAGTATGTTGTTTTTGGGTCTACTGGTTGAGTCACTGATGTTTGTGCTAGCAGCTAGCTGAGAAGGGCGGGTAGGGGTTCCCTACTCTAAATCAATCAATATGGCCTCTGTTTATCTTCACATCTGCTATCTAAGATTAGCCCCACTTCTGGCTGCAAATGGTAAATATGAACTATTCCAATGCAGTATTTCATATTTATCTATTGTTTATGTTTTTTTTTTTGTTTTTGTTTTTCTTTTGTTTTTTTATTTGACCGTTGAATAGTTTGAAAAAAGAAAATATATTTTAACGCTACTCCTGATTAGGAGAGAGCTCTGCCTCCCTTGGGTTGTGACAGCGGTGCTCGCTCTCCACTCCACATGTAAAAACAACGAAGGCAGCAGACAAACCTCTTCATTACCGGCACTCTATACATCTGCTTAGAAAATAAACACAAGGTGAGAAAACTCACATTTAACACTATGAATTCAATTTATCCTGGCACAATGCAATTGTACGGGGCAAGTGGAAACAACACCTGTCTGCATTTTGCTTAAATTTAGGTAGGCAGAGTCCATTACTTTTCTCCTGCGAGAGATTTCCCGCAATCCGTTCTGCTTGTATAAGTGCTTTGTTAAAGTTATTTTTTTTATGTCTTATTTGTTTTTGACTTCTTTTTGTTGTTTTAGTTTTACAATCGGAAACAAAAATGTGCAGCTCACAGTTTAAGGAAACAAAAACTACAGTTTTGTTAAGAAAAGTAATTTATTTTTTAAAATGTAAGCCATTTTGTCACATATTGTTATAAAAACTAAACTGTAGACTCATTTTTTTTTTTTTTTAAAGATGCCCAGGTGTTTTAAAAAATATAATGCAGCTAAGGGCTGGTGCTGTATCACGCAGTAATTCTTTTACGCCACAAGATGTTCTCAGTCTTCAGAGTTGGAAGGGCCCCCACAGTGTCATTCCACCGGGAAGACTGAGGACATCCTGGATGTAGGGTGTCATGGACCCGCCCACGAGGAATGTCACCACGTTGTCCTACACACACAGTGTAATTGTCAGAAACAATGTGTGCGTTTTGCATAGACTCAATTCTTAATGGTCTTTCAGTTTGTAATCTCACGATTCCTGATTCTGCAACTGTGTCTGACCTTCATTGCTGACCTGACCTACACTTAGATTTCCCTTGTCTAGCCTATTATTGCGGTTCACTTACATTACTGACCTTGCCCTGGACTTCTGACCAAGACCCTGCTTATCAACTTTGCCTGCATGTTATCAGCCTGTGCTTATTCCTTACTCTGATCCTGCCTATGTTTTGGTGCTTGGTTGTTCACCTGCCACGACCTTGGCTGGTGACCTGACTTTTCTCATAGCTTAGTGTATCCTTGGTGCATTGATTACCTGTTCTCCTGCACTTATGAAACTAGCACCGCTGAGTTCCTGTCACCACTTCCATCACCCAGGCAATTGTCCCCTTCCATTGCCAGGAGGTTGCTCTCTCAGCATTTAGGGAACGCTTTGCATTTTTTTCAGTGGATGCAAAGTGTTTCCTGGATGAAGAAGGTGGAGAAGCAAGGCGGTGACCTCACATTATTTACCTTGTCCAATTAGAGAACGCTTTGCATTAATTGAGGAAATGTAAGGTGTTCTCTGCATGGTGCCCGTGCCGAGCAAATTACCTCCCATGTACACAATGCAGCAAGGCAGCAGCTCAGCATAGGATGCAATGGGAAGAAACCACAGATCTAGGTGAGATAGGGAAACTATTACCACAGCTGGTCACTATCGACAGGTGCTGGCCCGGCTCGCCACTGCAATCAACCAGGTAACTATGAGGAGATAGCCGCACACCGCAACAGGATATCAAAAATTAGCTTCTATATTGCAAAGTTGACAGCTAAAACAGCACAGGAATCCAAGGCTTTTAACGCGTTTCACACAGCATTGTGCTTAATCGTATCGAGGACCGGGAAGCTCGTTGAGATCACTGTAGTAGCTGGGTAGTAGCGAATTTCCAGCATCCACAGGGGTCCCACAGGTATGGCACATACATACTTACATTGGTCCAAGCTGCACCAATAATACTATGTAAAAATTGCCATACCTGGATTATATCTATAACCACTTCCAGGCCAACCTATAGCAGATTTACTGCTACAGGGTGGCCATCGTGTGCAGAATCACATATATATGTGATTCAGCACTTCCGCCTACTCACAGCAGAAGCCGATCTGCGGGTGCCAGACACTGGATGTCCACTGGCACCCACCGATCGCCGGGCAGAGCCAGAGAACTGGGCTCCGCCTAGGTAAAGAAGCCAGAACTTCTTTCTGACAGGGTGGAAGGGATGGATTTTGTGTCCCTGCAAGGCAGGGAATAAACTCTATCACTTCCCCTAGTAAAAGCAGCACATACAGTACACAAAAACACAGGCTGGGCACACAGTTAACCCTTTGATAGCCCTGAATGTTTAACCCCTTCCGAGCCACAGTCATTAGTACAGTGACAGTGCATATTTTTAGCACTGATCACAAAGTGTCAGTTAGTGTCATATTGTCCGCCGCAATATTGCAGTCCCGGTATAAGTCGCTGATCGCTGCCATTACTAGTATAAAAAAAATAATAAATAAAAATTTCAGTATATATCCCATAGTTTGTAGACACTTTCACATAAACCAATCAATATACGCTTATTGGGATTGTGTTTTACCAAAAACATGTAGCAGAATACATATTGGCCTAAATTTATGAAGACTTTTTTTTTCTTTTTTATTGGATAGAGTGGCGATGGATTACAACCCCTGTCAGCTTTTATTACTGTCTGTGCCCCCTGTTAGGGAGATTTCCCCCTCTCTATTCGTCCCGTTTACCATTATCATTGAAAGTGAAAGTAAAAGAAAATCCCAAATTTTGGGTTGTCTCCAAAAAAGTTATAGAAGAGAAATCTTCCAAGGGGGACACTAGTTCTGGTGAGCTGCGGGTCCCCAAAGAATACCCTTCAGCTGCAGAGATTTCCTCGCACTTCCTGTTTAGCTATGGGACAGGAATTGTGGGAAATCCCCACAATGGGAACACAGATGGGGGGGGAAACAAAATCTGACAGGGGTTATAACCCTGCCTTGATCTATCAAAAGTTGAGAAAAAAAAAAGCTTTGTCTATAGTTTTATTTGGAATACTGTATAGACTTGAAATGCGATAGCTTCTTAATCTGGATTTTAATAAATTGTTCATCAATGTTGTGCATAATCTGTATTTTCCGCAATACTAATAGGCTTTAAATGAGTAGATATTCACCTTGTTGCAGACGTTTCAAGCAGTCAACGGTTAACTTGTTTTGTTACCTAGTATCATTGTCTTAATTATAATCATAGAATTGTTTACTATAATTAAAACTAAATTAGGACAGCTAAATTGCAAAAACACACCCTGGCTTTCTATTGTTCATAATTGCAAACTAATTGCTTTGAAGCTTGTTTTTTTGTTGATTTTTTAATTTGCTTTTTCAGTTTGGTTTCCCAACTTTTGATTTTTCTTGCTAACTTCAAGTAACCCGATAAAGCACAAAAATGACTGCGAGATTCGTCTAAGAGCACAAAGGAGCAACAACAAGTTTATTTAGAATTCTGAACCAGACTTAAGGAGGAACAATGGGATTATAAATACAAAACGACTTACATCGTTGGGCATCCTATGAATTCTGGAAATCCTGGAAGGCCCAGCAGGGATCCTGTGAGTACTGGAGTTCCTATATATTTAAGAGATCCTGAAAGACCCAGCAGTGTGTAATGGAGGTCCTTTGAAACCTGGAAATCCTAAAAGAATCAGCAGGAAACCTTTGGGTACCCGGAGGTCCTATGAATCCAAAAAATCCTGGAAGACCCAGTAGGGATCCTGTGAGAATTCCTATAAATCCTTGAAATACTGGAATACCTTGCAAGAATCCTGTATCTACTGGAGATCCTATGAATCTTGGCAATCCTGGAAGACCCAGCAGTGTGTAATGGAGGTCCTATGAATTCTGGAAATCCTGGAAGATCCACCAGGGATCCTGTAAGTACTGAAGTTCCTATGAATCCATGAAGACCCAGCAAGAATCCTGTGTGTACTAGAGATTATATAAATCTTGGAAATCCTGGAAGATCCAGCAGTGTGTAATGGAGTTCTTATGAATTCATGAAATCCTGGAAGACCCAGCAGTGTGTAGTGGAGGACCTATGAAACCTGGAAATCCTGAAATAGTCAGGAGGAGACATGTGGGTACCAGAGGTCCTATGAATCCTGGAAATCCTGAAAGACCCATCAAGGGCACTGTGAACATTGGAATTCCTATATATCATTGAAATCCCAGAAGACCTGGCAAGGATCCTATGGGTACTGGAGGTCCTAGGAATCCTAGAAATCCCAGAAAATCGAGCAAGATTCCTGTGTGTACTGGAGATCCTATGAATCTTAGCAATCCTGGAAGACCCAACAGTGTGTAATGAAGGTTTTATAATACCTGGAAAGTCAGCAGGAAGCCTGTGGGTACAGGAGGTCCTATGAATCCTGGAAATCCTGGAAGACCCATCAGGGATCCTGTAAGCATTGGAATTTCTATATATCATTGAAATCCCAGAAGACCTGGCAAGGATCCTTTGGGTACTGGAGGTCCTAGGAATCCTAGAAATCCCAGAAGACCCAGCTAGATTCCTGTGTGTACTGGAGATCCTATGAATCTTGGCAATCCCAAAAGACCCAACAGTGTGTAATGAAGTCCAGTGAAGAGAAATCCAGTGAAAATTAGTAAAAATTAAATGAATTCCTTGATACACAGACACCACCCTGTAGTGTGATCCACCACCACATAAATTGCACGCTTACCGGAGGGCAAGCTTTAGCAAGCCTGTATAGTGAATCAAAATCAGGACACCATTCCAGCAGCAGCAACTCCCTGTGGTCAACACCCAAGGCAAGCCAGTATAACTCAAATCAACGGATATGCAGTGCAGGCATTGATCAAGAACTCACGGAAATGGAGAGAAACTCACCATAGTGTGAATCAGTATATAAAGATTTATTACAAGTAAAAGGTTGCACTTACAAGAAAAACGTAGATAAAAACATCCATAGAACAATTGCCGACTGGCTTGCAGACACCCGTCTGCATACGTGGTACACTGCAATGACGTCAGCGCGTCAACCACCCGCCAGACGTTTCGTCTAAAAATGACGTCGTCTGGAGAAAGTTCAACCTTTTACTTATAGTAAATCTTTATATACTGATTCACACTATGGTGAGTTTCTCTCCGCTGATTTGAGTTATCCTGCCTTGCCTTGGGTGTTGATCACAGGGAGTTGCTGCTGCTGGACTGGTGTCCGGATATTGAGTTACTATACAGGCTTGCTAAAGCTTGCCCTCCGGTAAGCGTGCAATTTATGTGGTGGTGGATCACACCAGAGGGTGGTGTCTGTGTATCAAGGAATTCAATTCACTTTCACTAATATTCACTGGATTTCTCTTCACTGGACTGTTTAAATTTTAATTTACATTGAGAATTTTAATTTTATTCCATTATTCACTTTTTATGATACCCAGAGTGTTTATGGTATATCACGGGTATTTATTCATTGTTTGATTTTATTTTAATTTGCGCAACTTCATCTTCCTTTTACATTTACTGTTTTGTGTATATCTCACATATTTGAGCTGCAGCTACATTTATTATTAGTTTTATTAGGTTAGCACTGTATTTCTTCTTATTCACTACAGTGTGTAATGAAGGTTTTATAAAACCTGGAAAGTCAGCAGGAAGCCTGTGGGTACAGGAGGTCCTATGAATCCTGGAAATCCTGGAAGACCCATCAGGGATCCTGTGAGCATTGGAATTCCTATATATCATTGAAACCCCAGAAGCCCTGGCAAGGATCCTGTGGGTACTGGAGGTCCTATGAATCCTGGAAATCCTGGAAGACCTGGTAGGGATCCTATGTGTACTGGAGATCCCATGAAACTTAGAGATCCTGAAAGACCTACTAGGGATCCTGTAGGTACTGTAATGCCACGTACACACGAGCAGACTTTCCGGCAGAAAAGGTCGGATGGAACAAATCTGTCGGACATTCTGATCGTGTGTGGGCTTCGTCTGACCTTTTCTGTCGAAAAATCTGACGGACCTTAGAAATAGAACATGTTTCAAATCTTTCCGACGGACTTGATCCCTATCGACAAAAATGTTTGTCTTTATGCTAGTCCGACGGACCGAAAACGAAGCAAGGGCAGCTATTGGCTACTAGCTATTGAACTTCCTTTTCTAGTCCGGTCGTACGTCATCACGTTTGAAACGATCAGACTTTGGTGGGATCATGTGTAGGCAAGTCCGTTTCGTTGGAACTCCATTGACAATCCTTCAGAGTTCAGTCCGACGAGATGTCCGCTCGTGTGTACACGGCATAAGAGTATTGGAAGCAGACAAGCTCTTAAACTCTCAGGAACTGCTAGAGCTTTGCCTGAAAAGTAAACCTGGTAGTTGAGTGTGGCAGGTGAACTCCAAGCTGTTGTAAATATAGATGTCTGCACTTTATACCTTGTGTCATTTGTTTTTTTTTCCAAGAAACCGAGTTACTTTAAATCACCTCTAAAATGTAGCTTAACACTCTCCTAAACCTGGCTGTTAAAGTAACTCTAACCAAGATATTGTAAAAAGCAAAAAACGGCTTTGTCATTTGGACAAAAATCTATTGATCTGCCCTATAAAACTGCCCAGTCTTCGGGAACCACCAATATATTAATGTCACGTCAGTTTAAAGTTCAAGACCAAACTCATCTGTGCAGGTGGGGGGTGATTAGAAAGCTTCCAGTATCCCGGTACAGTTGCAGATTCTTTCCTACACGACGCCACCTCCAATTATGGCTTTTCCTACCCCCTTACCAGCTTCCCACAGCTCTGACATAGTTAATTATATTCAGGAGCAACGCCACAGGTGGCAACAATAATAGCGGCTGATATAATATTTACTATTAAACGCTTTTTTCAATGCACAGTGGCCGAGCTTATTAAATTAAGTTTTAGAGGATTGAACGTGATAATTAAATCAGCTCTATGAAGCTGTAATCATCGGATTTGCCGCGGTCTTTATAATTGGGATGTCGCATACCTGCTTGTGGAGAAAAGCTTCATGCGTGTTTGCTACAATATTAAAGAACGGTTCTCAGGGACAGGGAAGGATCATCTGTCTATAGTATTTATCATATCATTTATGTCATTTGTTTATTCCATCCATAATCCTTATTGGGGAATTCTTTTTTTCCAGAATAATGCCCCCCCCAGCAGTCACTGACAGCTCCTGGTAACTGTTTACAAGCGGGAGCTGATAGAATGAGCTCCTGATAATGTGACCACTGTGACAGCCAACATGGGTGATCACATGATTAGGCAGACCTTCCCTCCCCCCAGGAGTACCAGCCCAATTAAAGAGACACTGGGGCAGATGGAAAGGGGTTAAATTAATCTGTGTAGTCTTCTGGTATCGGATATAATTTCTTGGAATTGCTGTAAATATGGGGGGGCCCATTCAAATAACGTATTGACCAAGTAGGAGCCAGCCTACTTTTAGGCAGGTGCTGTCTACTTTCTCCACTGTAGGTGGAGCTCTTCTGCAGTTGGTGAGGAAGTCAAGGGGAACATGGTTCCTCTATGGTTTCATGGGCCTCTGGGGAAGTTATCCACTTGGATGCTCATGTGACTTTAGCAGCCAACTAGGGTCAGTCAGAGCCTGTTTAAGGCCCTGGCTCCCAGGCTTGGCACGTATTTTGAGAGTGGGTAGAGTGAGAACAGCTACCCCGTGTGGTAGGGACCGAACTTGCAGCAGAAAAAAGGTTTCTAATGAGGTGGGAAAGTGCAGGTGTCGCAACTTCTCTGGACATTTTCTCGCTTGGGCATGAGACGGCCAGGCCACATTCTGCCCCCTCCTAACAGGCGCTGTCAGTTAGGCTGAAACCTACTCTCTACACGCTGTTGGGATCCATGAGTGTTCCTGATTGGGATGTATTCCCACCGGGTTTATTGTGAACTGCCTTTGCAGTATTTCAATTCAAGTTCTTTCATTGCACTTGGACTGTGTGTTATCGCTGCCGCAACACGCTGCCCCCCACCTACATACTAGCCCCACTGACTGTGGGAAATTTTGCATTTAATTTGGAAATCAAGGTCCCAGAGTCTGGAGGAAGAGCAGAGAGGCACAGAATCCAAGCTGCATGAGGTCCAGGGTGAAGTTTCCACAGTCAGTGATGATTTGGGGAGCCATGTCATCTGCTGGTGTTGGTCCACTGTGTTTTATCAAGTCCAAAGTCAGCGCAGCCCTCTAGCAGGAAATTCTAGAGCACTTCATGCTTCCCTCTGCTGACCAACTTTATGGAGATGCTGATTTCATTTTCAAACAGAACTTGGCACCTCCCCACACTGTCAAATGTACCAATACCTGGATAATGATCATGGCATCACTGTGCTTGATTGGCCAGCAAACTTGCCTGACCTAAACCCCATAGGGAATCTGTGGGGTATTGTCAAGAGGAACATGGGAGACACCAGACCCAACAGTGCAGACAAGCTGAAGGCCACTATCAAAGGAACCTGGGCTTCCATAACACCTCAGCAGTGCCACAGGCTGATCGCCTCCATGCCACGCTGCATTGATGCAGTAATTCATGCAAAAGGATCCCCGACCAAGTATTGAGTGCATCCTATACTGTACATGGACAGACTTTTCACTAAGCCAACATCTCTGTATTAAAAGTTCTTTTTTTTTATTGGTCTTATGTAACATTGTAATTTTCTGAGATACTGAATTTTGGGTTGTCACTAGCTGTAAGCCATAATCATCAAAATTAAAAGAAAGAAATGCTTAAAATATATCACTCTGTGTGTAATTAATCTATATATAATATACGAGTTCCACTTTTTGAATTGAATTACGGAAATAAATTAACTTTTTGATGATATTCTAATTTTTTGAGATGCACATGTATGTATGTATATATATATATATATATCTCAATAACCAATATAAAAATAAAAATATAAAATATAATGGTGAATTTGGCACTGTTATAAGACACATTGGGGGTTATTTACTAATGGAAAATCCACTTTGCACTGCAAGTGCACTTGAAATTGCACTGAAAGTGCACTTGGAAGTAAAATCGCTGTAGATCCGAGAGGGACATGCAAGGAAAATTAAAAACAGCATTTTAGCTTGCACATGATTGGATGATAAAATCAGCAGAGCTTCCCCTCATTTCAGATCTAGAGCGACTGCACTTTCAAGTGCACTTGCAGTGCAAAGTTGAATTACCTTTCGTAAATAACCCCCACTGTTCTCTAAAGACCAGAGAATCACATCCCTCTATGTTATGGAATGGAGGCAGAGGAGGAGGTGTTTGGCGGCCCTGTTCTAGGGTGGTGACGCTGTTCCTCTATAGATACAGTGCGGTGGGTGAGTCATGTCACCCAGGTCAGGAAATATGTCATTGGCACAATTACAAGGTGAAAAAAAAGGAACGAAAGCCTAAAAGAAAACAAATGCAGCCACAACATCTTAGAACTGGTTATCTCTAATATATTACATTTTTGTTCTTGGGTTCAGTAATGTTTAAGGGAAACAGGAAATTGTAATAATAGCTGAAAAAAGAATGAAAAACAGTAAAAGCATCACCTATAGATCATAAACCAGAAACCAAATGTCTTCTTATATATGAATGTATTATAAGGAGATTACATCTATATGTCCTTTTTTTTTAAAATTAAGTCATTTTCTTCCTCCAGAGCCGGTCCGGGATGCCCCCGGGGGGGTGAGACGTGAGTGAGATGTGCGTCTACGTTCTCTTTTTATTAAACTCATGTAATGATATGCGGCTTACATGTGCCGTGCATTTTGTGACTCTATAAAGCGCAGGAAAGAAGCCGGTTTCCTGTCGCCCGCAACTATTTTGTGGCCATAAAATATGAGCGGCTGTGCCTGGTATGATATGGTATTTACCAGCATAGAGCTTTTATTGAATCTTTCAGGCAGGATATAAAGAGGAGCGCCACTCCGGGCCCCCGGGCACCCACAGATAATTCAATACAACCTGTCTCAGATCACAGAGCCGTGACGCTTCATCAGGTGAACGCCGCGCATTTCTACAGGGAGAAGAAATCCCGGACATTTGTGAATTTTATTCCAAGCTGAAAAAGCTTCCATCCTGTCCTAATGTAAAAACAAAACCCAATTATCTTGTTTTCCAGCCTGAGAATCCAAAGAACATTCTATATGACTATTACCGGCCACAAATTGTACTGATGTGAGGGAATCTATCTATCTATCTCTCTATCAAACAATCCAATATCCATATATTATTTATCTATCCATTATTTATATACCTATCCATCCAAAAACTATCTATTATTTATCTATCTATGTCTGTTCATAGTTACAAATGTGTATAGTTTTCAGTTGCGTAGTGTATCTATCATTGAATTATCCAAAATCTATCTATCTATCTATCTATCTATCTATCTATCTATCTATCTATCTATCTATCTATCTATCTATCTATTTATCTATTTATCTATCTATCTATCTATTAATCTTTCAATTATCTATTGATCGATCTGTCTATCTATAAAACAATACAATATCTATCTTTCTTGTAATCTATTTATTATCTATCTCCATCAAACAATCCAATATCCATTTAAAAATTATATATCCATTATTTATATATCTATCCATCCAAGATCTATTATTTATCTATCTATCTACAGTATCTATGTCTGTATATTCATCAATATATTTCTATTATCTATCTATCTATCTATCTATCTATCTATCTATCTATCTATCTATCTATCTATCTATCTATCTATCTATCTATCTATCTATCTATCTAATATTGATCTATCTATCTATAAAACAATAACCTATCTATCTATCTATATATCGATCTTTCAATCATCTATTGATTTAACTGTCTATCTATAACACTTTAAAATATCTATCTATCTATCTATCTATCTATCTATCTATCTATCTATCTATCTATCTATCTATCTATCTATCTATCTATTATTAATAGATATCTATTGATCATTCAATCATCTATTGATCTACCTGCCTATCAATAAAACAATAACATATCTATCTATCTATCTATCTATCTATCTATCTATCTATCTATCTATCTATCTATCTATCTATCTATCTATCTATCTATTATTAATAGATATCTATTGATCATTCAATCATCTATTGATCTACCTGCCTATCAATAAAACAATAACATATCTATCTATCTATCTATCTATCTATCTATCTATCTATCTATCTATCTATCTATCTATCTATCTATCTATCTATCTATCATTCAATAGATATCTATTGATTATTGATCTATCCGCCTACCTATAAAACAATAAAATATCTATCTATCTATCTATCTATCTATCTATCTATCTATCTATCTATCTATCTATCTATCTATCTATCTATCTATCTATCTATATATCACATGTCTATCTTACAAAAAAAACTTGCCTATACTTTATAAAGAAGAATGTTGGTGGTCCTGGCCCCGGAGGGTGGGATCTGATCTCTTGTAGGGTGGAGAAGATATTTGGGGTGATCAGATAACAGTCATCTCCCCACATTAAATATTATTTATTATCATATGTGACATTTTCCTATGAAATAAAAAGTCCGGTGACAAATGCGGCGAGTAATCCGGCGCTGCCTCTGTAGCCGGGGGAGGCTTCCCTCCAGCTGTCAGTCACGTCAGCAGCGGAGGAGACAGAGCCAGGGTGCCGGGGAAAGATAACTGATTATTATTGTTCTAGAATTAGGGCCATCTTTCTCGGGCTGACAGAAGCCTGAGTAATTCTGTATTGTTGTCAGCGCTCTTATTATAACCGCCACTGTAATACCGCCAATAAAATGTGCTGAATAGAGGACAGAAGGGGAGAAATGTTATTCTGAATGTACAATATTTCTATGAGATGCTGAGAGGGAAAAAGATTTGTGGATGAATAAAGACAAAAAAAAAGAAATACACGCAGGACAACTAATAAAGGTCAGGATGACGAGGGATAAAAGGAAGCCGGATCTTTTTAATCGCTTTATTAAAGAGACATTCCAGCCAAAAGGCCAATATGGTGGCCGGCACCCCCCTGAAATATTCTTTCTTCTTCTGTGGTTCTTATGGGGTTCCCGCTCTACAAGACTGCATTTAGAGGGAGCTTTTGATTGTTTCACCACTGCCTGACACCTTCCTGACCTCTAATGCCGCGTACACACGGTCGGACTTTCCGGCATACTTGGTCCGGCGGACCAGAGTGTGCCGGACAATCCGCCCGTGTGTGGGCGGCGGCGGACTTTTCCGGCGGACTTTTTCCCAAAAGCCCGCCGGACCTAGATTTGAAGAAAGTTCTAAATCTTTCCGCCGGACTCAGTTTCGGGCGGAAAGTCCGCTCGTGTGTGTGCTGGTCCGACGGAAAGCCCGCTCGTGTGTAGGCTGGTCCGACGGACCAGATACAACACGAGGGCAGGGTATTGCATCTCACGCTCGCTGCAATAGGAAAAACACATTTTCCTATTGCGGCGAGCGCGGGGCATACCAGGCCCTTAGGTCTGGTATGGATTATAAAGGGGAACCCCGCTACGCCGAAAAAACGGCGTGGGGTCCCCCCTAAAATCCATACCAGACCCCGATCCGAGCACGCAGCCTGGCCGGTCAGGAAAGGGGGTGGGGACGAGCGAGCGCCCCCCCCTCCTGAACCGTACCAGGCCGCATGCCCTGAACATGGGGGTGCCCCCCTCCCCCAAAGCACCTTGTCCCCATGTTGATGAGGACAAGGGCCTCTTCCCGACAACCCTGGCCGTTGGTTGTCGGGGTCTGCGGGCGGGGGCTTATCGGAATCTGGGAGCCCCCTTTAATAAGGGGGCCCCCAGATCCCGGCCCCCCACCCTATGTAAATGAGTATGGGGTACATGGTACCCCTACCCATTTACCTAGGAAAAAAGTGTAAGTAATAAAACACACTACACAGGTTTTTAAAATATTTTATTAAACAGCTCCGGGGGGGGGGGGGGATCTTCCTCCGGCTTCGGGGGTCTTCTTCCGGCTTCGGGGGTCCCTCCGCTTCATCTTCTCCCGGCGTCCGGTTGGTTCTTCTCCGCTCTCTTCTCCCGGTGTTCCTGTTCTTCGGCCGGCTCCTCTGCTGTCTTCAAGTAGCTCTCTTGCCAGCAGAGGTCCGGACTTCTGGGCTTCTGGGCTTCTGGGCTTCTGGGCTTCTGGGCTTCTCTTCCCCAGATGTTGACACGACGCTCTCTCCTGCTGGACTGCTCTCCGAGGGCTGCGTTGTGACTTATATAGGTGGAGACCCCGCCCCCTTTTGATGTCACAGTCCCTGGGCATGCTGGGACTGTGACGTTTTAGGGGGCTTGGTCACTGGGTGATGTTGACCACGCCCCCTAAAACGTCACAGTCCCAGCATGCCCAGGGACTGTGACATCAAAAGGGGGCGGGGTCTCCACCTATATAAGTCACAACGCAGCCCTCGGAGAGCAGTCCAGCAGGAGAGAGCGTCGTGTCAACATCTGGGGAAGAGAAGCTCAGAAGCCCAGAAGCCCAGAAGTCCGGACCTCTGCTGGCAAGAGAGCTACTTGAAGACAGCAGAGGAGCCGGCCGAAGAACAGGAACACCGGGAGAAGAGAGCGGAGAAGAACCAACCGGACGCCGGGAGAAGATGAAGCGGAGGGACCCCCGAAGCCGGAAGAAGACCCCCGAAGCCGGAGGAAGATCCCCCCCCCCCCCCCGGAGCTGTTTAATAAAATATTTTAAAAACCTGTGTAGTGTGTTTTATTACTTACACTTTTTTCCTAGGTAAATGGGTAGGGGTACCATGTACCCCATACTCATTTACATAGGGTGGGGGGCCGGGATCTGGGGGCCCCCTTATTAAAGGGGGCTCCCAGATTCCGATAAGCCCCCGCCCGCAGACCCCGACAACCAACGGCCAGGGTTGTCGGGAAGAGGCCCTTGTCCTCATCAACATGGGGACAAGGTGCTTTGGGGGGGGGGGGCGCAGGGCGCCCCCCTCCCCCAAAGCACCCACCCCCATGTTGAGGGCATGCGGCCTGGTACGGTTCAGGAGGGGGGGGGGCGCTCGCTCGTCCCCACCCCCTTTCCTGACCGGCCAGGCTGCGTGCTCGGATCGGGGTCTGGTATGGATTTTAGGGGGGACCCCACGCCGTTTTTTCGGCGTAGCGGGGTTCCCCTTTATAATCCATACCAGACCTAAGGGCCTGGTATGCCCCGCGACGGGGCTAGTAAGGTGTCAATCTCGCCGATAAAAGCGGCAAGATTGACATCCTTTTCTAGTCCCGTCGCACCTGAGTCACGTTCAAAATGAACGGACTTGTCCGTGTGTGGGCAAGTCCGTTCATTCTGAAAGTCCGCCGGAACTCCGGCGAAAGTCCGTCGGAAAGACGGGCGGACTTAGCCCGCCGGAAAGTCCCGGCGTGTGTGGGCAAGTCCGTCCGTTTTAAAGTCCGGCGCACCTGGCGGACAAAGTCCGTCGGAAAGTGTGCCGGACCAAGTAGGATAGAAAGTCCGCTCGTGTGTACGCGGCATAAATCTAAGATTCTCCTTACATTTCAAAGCAGTATGTGGGTTTTTAGCACACTATTGGGTTGATTTACTAAAACCAGTGAGTGAGAAATCTGGTGTAGCTCTGCATGGTAGCCACTCAGCTTCTAACTTCAGCTTGTTCAATTAAGCTTTGACTATAAGGCCGGGTTCGCACTGGTGCGACACGACAGCCATCCTACTTTGGATCCGACTTTGCCCCGCAACTTAAAGCCGACATACGTCTGACTTTTAATGAACGGGTATCCGACTTGGATCCCCGCCAATACCAGGCACTGTGTTTGGTATGAATCTCGAGGGGGAACTCCACGCCAAATTTTAAATAAAAAACCGGCATGGGTTCCCCCTCCAAGAGCATACCAGGCCCTTGGGTCTGGTATGGATTTTAAGGAGAACCCCCCAAAATCCATACAAGACCCTTATCCGAGCACGCAGCCCAGCCGATCAGGAAAGGTGGTGGGGACGAGCGAGCGCCCCCCCCCCCTCCTGAACCATACCATCATGCCCCGGGACTGTGACGTAATAAGGGGCGGGGTCACCGGGTGACATCACCCAGTGACCACGCCCCATCCCTATATAAGTCGATTTGGACCGCTCACAAGGCATTACAGTGGGAGAGAGCGTCGTGTCAACATCAGAAGAAGAGAAGAAGATAGAAGACGGCGAAGCCTTGCCACTGCTAGCAAAAGAGCCAGCAAAAGAGCAGAAGATACCGGAGAGCGGGAGAAGAACCGGAGAGCCCGGAGAAGGAGCCGGAGAGCGCGGAGAAGAAGGAAGAGACCGCGGAGAAGAAGGAAGAGACCCCCCAAAGTTGGAAGAAGACCCCCGGAGCCGGAAGAAGACCCCTGGAGCTGCCTAATAAATTACTTTATAAACCTGTCTAGTGTGTTTTTTTTATTGACACTTTTTTTCCTAGATGAATGGGTAGGGGTATGATGTACCCCATACTCATTCACATAGGGTAGGGGGCCGGGATCTGGGGGCCCCCTTATTAAGGGGGCTCCCGGATTCTGATAAGCCCCCCGCTCGCAGACCCCGACAACCAACGGCCAGAGTTGTCGGGAAGAGGCCCTTGTCCTCATCAACATGGGGACAAGGTGCATTGGGGTGGGGGGGGCCGCAGGGCGCCCCCCTGCCCCAAAGCACCCACCCCCCATGTTGAGGGCATGCGGCCTGGTACGGTTCAGGAGGGGGGGGGCGCTCACTCGTCCCCACCCCCTTTCCTGACCTGCCGGGCTGCGTGCTCGGATAAGGGTCTGGTATGGATTTGGGAGGGGGCCCCCACACCGTTTTTTTGGCGTAGGGGGTTCTCCTTAAAATCCATACCAGACCGAAGGGCCTGGTATGCTCTTGGAGGGGGAACCCATGCAGTTTTTTTATTTAAAACTTGGCGCGGAGTTCCCCCTCAAGATCATCTGAGCAGTGTCCGACTTTAGAAATGCTCCCTGTACTACTTTGATCCGACTTTGATCCTACTTCAGCCCATTGACTATCATTGAAGTCGAATCAAAGTCGGATTGCCGTCTCGCATGATCCGACTTTGGCATGCGACTTGTGCTGGCTGAACCCAAAACAGCCGGCAGCCTCTCGGTGACATCACAGCAAAACATGGTGGTGCAGGACCAAGCTAGAGAGAGGAGGATCTCCGTTGGGTGTGTGAGTATCTGAACTGTATGGAACTCACCTCCATGAAGGTAGGGGTCCAAAAACCTATGTGGAGGGGGGGGGGTGAAAGTAACTGCTTTAACTAACATCAAAATGATTGCATTGTAATTTTATTAATTGAATTTTATGAAATTGAATAAAAATGATTACATTGTAATTTTATGAAATTGAATAAAAATGATTACATTGCAATTGTATCAAAGTGCATAAAAATGGTTAGTGCCCCTGGATGACGTCATCTTATGACGAAACGCACCTGGAGAAAGGCCTTGGCTGGGCTAAGGCCACAAGAGCGAACGAGCCCTTGTAATGTGCAAGAGGCCTTAAGGTACCATCTCCTTTAGGTCTACCAACAACTGTGTAGTGCTAAGAGGTTGGCCTGCTACATTGTGCACCCAGGGGGTCACCCGAGCTGCACGGGACCTGGAAGCTAGTGGAGATAACTGTAGTAGCAAGGGAAAACAGGTGTGTAGGAGTTACAACCTTCCCACATAACAACTCCACCCGGTGCTCAGACCTCGAGGCTGCTGACACTTCCAACGTACCAGAGTAAGGAAAGGGATGGTTGGCACTCAGGAGGACATCCAAAAATGGTATTCCTTTATTAAAAGGACATATACAACACTGTAAAAACAGGCTACGCATTTCAGACGTTAGTCCTTAGTCATGGCTGATAAAAACAGCCAACATTGTATGATGGAGGTACCCCATGTAATGTTACAATCTGAAGGTACCAACTCCTATAGTTCTACCAACAACTGTGTGGTGCCGAACGGCTGGCCTGCTACATTGTGCACCCAGGGGGTCAACTGAGTGGCACGGGACCTGGAGGTTAGTGGGGATCACTGTAGTAGCAGGGGAAAACAGGTGTGTAGGCGCTACAACCTTCCCACATAACAGCTCCACCCGGTGTTCAGACCTCAAGGCTGCTGACACCTCCAATGTACCAGAGTAAGGAAATGGATGGTTGGCACTCAGGACGATATTCAAAAAATTGTATTCCTTTACTAAACAGACATGTACAATGCTGTAAAAACAGGCTACGCGTTTCAGACGTTAGTCCTTAGTCATGGCTGATAAAAACAGCCAACGTTGTATGATGGATGTACCCCATGTAATGCTACAATCTGAAGGTACCATCTCCTTTAGGTCTACCAACAACTGTGTGGTGCCGAGCGGCTGGCCTGCTACATTGTAAACACAGTGGGGTCGACTGAGCGGCTTGAGACCTAGAAGCTAGTGGAAATCACTGTAGTGGTGATGTAGTAGCAGTGTCTACTACAGTGATTTCCAGCTTCCACGGGGATCCCACAAGTACTATGGCACATACATACTTACCTTGGTCCAAGCTGGATCGTTGTAACTTTGTAAACATTGCTAGAATTCAGCTTTAACAAACATCTCTTTCCTAGTTTAGGTACTGGCGTTCCTTTTAAACCATTCTTCTTCCTTCTGAACGCCATCCGTTTTATAAAACCCCTCCCCCCTCCTCAAGTTCACGAGGTATACCCATATCCCTCTTCCCAGCACAGATGGAAAATGGCTCTTAGTTATAAAACTATAATTCCTGCACAAACAGCCAGCAACAAGCTTGCGTGAATATTGATAATTTTTAATGATGATTGGTGTGAGTCCTGGTACATAACTTTAATGTAGAATGTGTACAGATTACATCTGCTTGGTGGAAATGAGAAGACTTAAATGCGTCTTCGCTCTACTGTAACATGGCATCAGGAATGTAAATGGCGGGGTGAGATGTGGATTTAACAGCTGGGAAGAACGCGGCGGCGGGTGATGGATGACACTCACACAACCGCTTAGCGCTCAGGTTGGCGTTGCTGTTGTGTTTTTAAGACTCTACTTCAAATTAACTGGATCAGCACCATGTAATGGGAACTCCGAACACTTCTTACATTCAAACATTAGAACATTCTGCAACTTTGTTCCTTCGCTCAGCCAAACTTCAAGCCCAGGTGAAGTCACGGAGAAAACATTCAGTTGGATGTACTATTTGAATTGTCTGCTTTGTGACTGCACAGCTCAGTAAGCACCAGATTCCGCTGTCCAGTGCTCTCTAACTGACCTGGGCAAACAAGTCCCTGTACTTTATCCGCAGTACAATGTATGTGAGGGTGCCTATGATGAAGGGTGCGGCCTTTTAATGATAACGTTTAATCTGCTCATATTTTGCCTTCACTGTTTCCCCCTTTAACATCAACATGCTAATGAAGCAAGTTAATCACCTGACCTCCGGATGATTTACCCCCCCTTCATGACCAGGCTGAATACTGTCCTGCCCTTGATGTCAGAGGGAGGAATAGTGCCCTACTGTTGGTGATGGTGGTGGCCCGTGATTTGTGGGGGCACGGGTGCCGCCACCCCAACACCTCCACCGCCCTCCCTATCCATGTGCCCGGCCCCTTTCAGGATGCCAGGCAAATGAATTCCTATGGCGGGCGGGTGTTTTTTGAAGCACCTGATTAGAGCCAGAGGCTCTAATAAGCTTCATAGTAAGGTGGGTTCAGAGTGCAGAGAGTGTGCCCCGATCCCACCCAATTGTGTGACCATAGCGAATTAATTTTCACTATTTTCACACTACAGTTACTCCCCGCCAGTCAGGAGGCAGGTCAGTGAGACCTGTTTCCCGACTGGCCAAAGTGACAGGCGATCCTATTGGATGCCCAGCGCTGTGGAAGCGGAGACATGCTGGACTGGGACCTGCCCCTGCCCGAATGACACAGCGGGGGAGGAGAGGAGGTCACATCCTGCAGCATAGTAAGTCCCGGACCCCCTGGGGGGGGGGGGGCTGGGTGCTGGCTGACAGTGCGGCGAGACCCGCGGCCGCCCCTGGTGCAGGGGGGTGAATTAGTGCCACGCCGCCAGGAGGGGGAGGGAGGGGGTTGTAGTGCTGGTTGTATGACGCCCCCCCTAGGAGAAAAGCCCACCAGCCGCCACTGATCAGTGACAGTAATTATGCCCCGTTGTTGGTGTCAGTGGAAGAAATAGTGCCCCAAGGGCCAGATAAAGGCAAGTAAAGGGCCAAATCCTGCCCCCGGGCTGCAGTTTGGGGACCACTAGTTTACATCATACTACCTCCGATCCAAACGGAAAAGGACACAGGATGGATGTCAATTGTAGGCGGTGTAAGTCCATTTACGTCAGCCTGCCCATAGACCCACATGGAGCTTTACCAGGGACCTTACCAGAATGTCCATGTGAAAGGGCCCTTAAAAGGTCCAGATACAACATTATTCCAATAAAAAGTCAGGGGAACAATTCAAAGATTAACCGACGCGTTTCAGTGGTCCACAATCACCCCCTTCATCAGGGCTCAACAATGAGAACAGACTAGAAGTGAACTGAACCTATAATGGTATTTCTTGCAGTGTGATGGAGCGTTCTTCAGTTTTTTTGTTCATTCAGAATAGAGGAATCTAACGAAGGGCTGCAAAGCCATAAGTAGACCCTCAACACCACATGGATCAGAGATGTATACTAGTTAAATCTTTTCCAGCCAAGATTCCTATCTATGTCTTTGGAGCACTTGGGCTCTGACCATAGGTTTGCGCAGCCTATTGCATTAGGGGTGTACACCCCAAAGCTCAAACACAAAATGCGCAGTAGAACAGTGGATGGTGTCAGTGGGAATGAGATTGGTGTCAGTAGTTTTTTGTTTTTATTATGTTATTACTTTTTCCATTTTTTAAATTTTTTTATTATTATTATTATTTTTTTTTAATTTGTTAGGAGCCCCATTAAGCGGCTTTGGTGGAATAGAAGAGAAAGGGACTGGGGACAGAGATCCCCCAGTTCCTTTTTCTGTAGCCTCAGCTGCCACGTGGGGTAGGGGCGTTCAGCAGGGGGGGAATCTGCATCACACAGGGTGGATTAGGGTGTGCCTGGGCACATCCGACACACCCCGTGCACACGCCTATGGCTCTGACAGTATATTCGTCTTACATTGCCCACAATGCAGGTTTAGACAGACCTGCAGCATGTTTTTCACCGCAGGAGACTCGCAGATAGTTGACATGCGTTGGCTAGGTGCCTTGGGGTTCCATTTAATGATAGCATATATTCTGCGTTACCGTACATTATAGCAAGGCATGAGTCTAAACAGACTCTTCGATTTTAGGAGCCAGTAAGCCAATTAAATATTAAATTTTTTTCCTCTTTTTCTATCCTATTCTTTCTTTTTTCTTGGGAAGAATGTCATTGTGCGGGCCTTCCTTTAGGACGTGGATACGGATGAAATGCCCTCGAAGTTCAGGTTATCTTGTAGCAGATGGTCCTTCCTTCAGGACACACAGGCTAAAACCACAGACACGTTGAAAATCCATTTAAACATCAGATTACTCTCCTTCCTGTCAGCTAAACTAGCTGGGAGACATCAGCAGTTCCAGCCAGTTCCATTAATCAAAATTCACAGAGAAAAGCCAACGCGCGACTATAAAATCCCCCGACTCATTGCCAGCTTTACGTACGGGGAATCTAAAGCCATCAATCTTTTCCTTCTTTCCCCTAACCATCGCACAGAGGAATTTTCGTTTTTTTTTTTGTTAGTTTTTTTTTTTTTTTTTTTTACTGGTAGACGATATCTGTTGCTTTTGTACAGAGGTACATAATAATGACATTTCTAAAAATAATATATAATCTGGTATTTTATTTCATTCTTCGAGTTTCTTTTTTTTTTTTTTTTACCCGCAATGTTCCAGTGGAAGACAAACATCTAAATACATATTTGAAATAAGTATTTTCACATTTCACAATATATTTTTGAGGGTTCCCAGAAAAATATGTTTGTAGAATTTCAGAAAACTGACATATTGCCAGTTGGGGTCCCAACATTAGGCCCAGTGACAGTTGGGGCCACAACAAAAAAATCAGAAACTTTTAACCACTTAAAGCGGGGGTCCACCTATCTATCTTTTTTTTTTTTGAGTTCATTCACAAACTATTCTTCTCAGCATTACATACTCACATATTGTGTGTAATATGTCCGCCTGTGTCAGATTTTGTCGGAAAGAATAACTTATATTATTCACTGCAGGCGGTTTCCATCTTCATTGTGGGCATTTGAAGCCCACAAGCATTTATTTCCTGGATGTGGTGAATGCTGTGCTCCCAGCATTCACCGCTCGTTCCCGCACATGCTCAGTGGCATCCTGGGAAGCCTGAGACTAGCTCCCAGGAGTCTGGGAGAGGCTAGAAACACGCCTACTCCCGATTTAAATTTTTTTAAACGGCATGTCAGCATCTAGGCAAGGAAGAGAATACATACAGATATTGTTCAAAATTTGGGTGGAACCCCGCTTTAAGGACTGAGCCTCATTTTGAGATGTGTTGTTTACAGGTTAAAAAAAAAAAGTTTTTTTTGCAAGAAAATTATTTAGAACCCACAAACATTATAAATGTTTTATTTCTAACACCCTAGAGAATAAAATGGTGGTCGTTGCAATATTTTCTGTCACACTGTATTTGCACAGCGGTCTTACAAGCGCACTTATTTGGGAAAAAATACACATATTTTTAAATTAAAAAATAAGACAACAGTAAAGTATTTTGTGAAAGATAATGTTACATCGAGTAAATTGATATCCAACATGTCACACTTCAAAATTGCTCCCGTTCGTGGAATGGCGACAAACTTTTACCCTTAAAAATCTCAATAGGCGACGTTTAAAAAATACTACAGGTTGCATGTTTTGAGTTACAGAGGAGGTCTAGGGCTAGAATTATTGCTCTTGCTCTACCAATCGCAGAGATACCTCACATGTGTGGTTTAAACACCATTTTCATACGCAGGCGCTACTCACGTATGTGGTCGCTTCTGCACGCAAGCTCGTCGGGATGAGGCGCGTTTAAACATTTTTTTATTATATATTATTTATTTTACCTTTTATTTTTTATTTTTACACTGTTCTTTAAAAAAAAAAAAAGTGTCACTTTTATTCCTATTACAAGGAATGTAAACATCCCTTGTAATAGAAAAAAAGAATGACAGGACCTCTTAAATATGAGATCTGGGGTCAAAAAGACCTCAGATCTCATATTTATGCTAAAATGCAATAAAATGCAATAATAAAAAAAAAAAAAAAATGTTGTCATTTAAAAAAATACAAAAAAAAAAAAAGCCCTTTAAGAGCTATGGGCTTCCGCCCTGCATTGATATGGAGACGGGTGGGGGCCATCTTATCCTCACTCGTCTCCATGTCACACAAGAGAGAAGATCCGATCGCCTCCGCTGCTGCCGACGGCTCCGGTAAGCGGCGGAGGGCACCGGAGCCCAGCGGGAGGGGGGGGAGCCCCTCTCCCGCCGCTTATAAAAGTGATCTCGCAGCAAATCCGCCGCAGAGACCACTTTTATGTTGAAGCGGACCGCCCACTGAAGAAGAGGATACCGGGGTTATGGTATGGTAGCTAGCTGTTATGGTAGCTAGCTGCTGCCATAACAACAATATTCCTCTTCAAAGTACTAATGTATAACGACGGTGGGCGGTCCGGAAGTGGAAGTAAACCCTCTTATCCTTCTCAGCAGTGGTGGCCTACCCTTATGGGGCGCAGGGGCACCCCCCCCCCCCCCCCAATCCATGCGCCTGGTCCCTAATCTACATGCAGGGTGCCGGACGCATGGATTCCAATGGGTCTTTTTTTTTTTTTTAGAACCACGTGATTAGAGCCTGAGGATCTAATTGGCTTAAAAAAAGGGTGGGCTTGGGTGCTAATGAATATTCGCTATTGTCTTCCTGATTCTCCGACTTTTTTGGTGACAGGTTCTCTTTAATGAGACATCCAGGGTCTTTTAGACCAGGGTCCTCTGTGCTCCACTGACTGTAATGCACATCGCATTGCATTACCTTCTGCGGTGGTCTCAGCGGGGGGCATTGATAGTTTAAAAAAAAAAAAATTAGATAAGCACCTGAACGACCGCAACATACAGGGATATACAATGTAATACTGACATATAATCACACACATAGGTTGGACTTGATGGACTTGTGTCTTTTTTTCAACCTCACCTACAATGTAACTATGTAAGGGGTGGGCAGGAGGGGCGGCTGCCCTGGGCACTGTGATATTATGTGAGGTGGGGGGGGGGCGCTGCAAGGAGATTAGATGGGGGGGGAGACACCTGTGTCCCTAATGGACCGGCCGCCGTTGCCCCCTGCTGTTAGGTTCATACAACAAATGTACCTGGCAGTGAAAGGGTATCTGGGAAGGCAAGAGGTAAAACAAACAAAAAAAAAAATGGGATAGAGAGGCTCCCAATTCCAACAAACAAAACTCAACCTTAATTGGGTGTGATGCTATGACATCATCACGTTGACATCACCGGCTCATAGGCCTGTTGAGGGGCACCTCGCACAGCCGGTGGCGAATGACTGATTACGGTGGGATATTTATAAATCCAATCTGGTAAAAGTTTGATTAAAACGTAATAAAGGTTTTAATAGGAAAAAATGTTAATCTCTTTTGTGATGTAGCGTAGACGGAGCCGGCGCTAATGACTCTAATTTGTATTCCTAAGAACTGCAGGTGAAGGATTCAGTGGTGGATAATTTCTACTGATGTAGAACCGGCACATATGGCGCCAACTTTATTCACGCCTAGCCCAAGATTCACGCCTAGCAAGGGGGCGCCCCACGCTGTGCTCACTACAATGGCAGGCGCGGGTTGGAGATGAAATAGTGTCATTGATCACATTATGTAGTTACAAGAAAAAAAAAATCCTGGAGCTTGTGTTTTTTTTGTTTTTTTTTGTAATTTTCGGTTTGACGGCAGGTACGGAAGACGCAACGCCTCTGTTTGCGGCCGGATCGCCTGATTTGCATAGGCTTCAAATACTAGAGAGACGTGTTATTTATTTTTTCATATCTTTTATAGATGTATAATAGAGCGTGACAATGTGCAATGGAGGAAGCTGTTTTTGAATGATAAACTCTTAAAATCAGTAAATTTGAGTAATATTATGTGGATCCAGCACTAGATATAGTATTTCATGTTAAATGCATTCATGGTTAGTAATGTGTCCAGGTATTTATTACCTCCCATTAGAGATCGCAGTACTCCCCCTGGCAATGCCTTCATCTACTCTACTCTCAAGGATGGCGCCATCTTTTTTCAGGTATCACCCAAGGTCACCATCTACTTCCTGGTTCCCGGTAAATCCTGTCCTGTGCGCTTCTCGGCTGTGATCTCCCAAATCTGGCACAAGTCAGCCCCTGTTGCAACTTCTCTGACCTGATAGGAAGTTATTATGTTGCAGCCAGATCACTGGCGGGAAGAGGAGACTGAGTAAATGTTTTCTCCTGTCTGCAGCAGACTGCCGACATCATCTGAGCCTAGGTAAAGTCACTGAAGTGGAGCACAAGGATGGCTTTTTAACCACTTCAGCCCCTGAAAAATTTACCCCCTTCCTGACCAGAGCACTTTTTGCGATTCGGCACTGCGTCACTTTACCTGACAATTGCGGGGTCATGCGACGTTGTACCCAAACAAAATTGATGTTCTTTTTTTCCCCACAAATAGAGCTTTCTTTTGGTGGTATTTGATCACCTCTGCGGTTTTTATTTTTTGCGCTATAAACAAAAAAAGAGCGTCAATTTTGAAAAATAAGCATTATTTTTAAATTTTTGCTATAATAAATATCCCCCAAAAATATATAAAACAACAAAATTTCTTTCTCAGTTTAGGCCGATATGTATTCTTCTACATATTGTACAAAAATCGCAATAAGCGTATATTGATTGGTTTGCGCAAAAGTTATAGCGTCTACAAAATAGGGGATAGTTTTAGGGGATTTTTATCATTATTTTTTTTTTTCAGTAGTAATGGCGATCTGCGATTTTTATCATGACTGCGACATTATGGCGGACACAGCGGACACTTTTGACACTATTATGGGACCACTGTCATTTATACAGCGATCAGTGCTATAAAAATGCACTGATTAGTGTGTAAATGACACTGGCAGGGAAGGGGTAAAAAACAAGGGGGGGATGAAGGGGTTAAGTGTGTCCTAGGGAGTGATTCTAACTGTGGGGGGGATGGGCCACCACTCACATGACAGCGATCACTGCTCCCGCTGACAGGGAGCAGTGATCTCTGTCATGTCACAAGGCAGAACGGGAAATGCCTTGTTTACAAAGGCACTTCCCCGTTCTGCGGCTCCATGATGCGATCGCAGGCACTCGGCAAACATCGAGTCCGCGGGACCCGCGGGCACGGAGCATGTGGCGCGCACGCCCACATTGCCGCATCTTAAAGGGGACGTACCTTTTCCCCCCTTTGCCCAGCTGTGCCATTGTGCCAACGTATATCGTCGTGCGCTGGTCGGCATGTGGTTAACCACTTGCCGACCGTATAACTTACATAAACGGTGTCAAGATGGCACTGCTGCGCCAGATCACGTACCTAGTACGGGAACTGACACTTCCAGGTAGGGAAATTGTTCCGGAAAATGTCAACGCATAGTGGTCCTGCATTATATATGTACACAGTGCCTCATCCCTATTAGTGCCAAAATGACAGAAAAATTGAACACCTCATTTGGTATGTTACTAGCTAGTAATTATGTATTGTGATACTCATGCCAATTAATTTTAACAAATTTTGTGAAACTTTAATAAATGTATTTTATTTTGAACAAACTTCCAGGAGTGGGGCGCACATGCGCGCCGCCGCCGGCCCATTTTGCATAGCGGTAGCTGATCGGCGGTTACGACGGAACTCGATGTCTACCGGCACCCGCCAATCGTTGGTTACAGAGGCAGAACTGCGGTTCTGCCAGGAGGAAAGGCATGGATCCTGTGTCTCTGCAAAACAGGGACATGGATCCATGTCTTCCCGTAGTAAAAGCACCTCCCCCTGCAGTGCACAAAAACACTGGCTAGGCACACAGTTGACCCTTCGATCGCCCCCTGATGTTAACCCCTTCCCAGCCAGTGTCGTTAGTACAGTGACAGTGTATATTTTTAGCACTGATCACTGTATTAGTGACACTGGTCCCCAAAATGTGTCAAAAGTGTCAGTTAGTGTTCGACTGACCGCCGCAATGTCACCACCATTACTAGTAAAAAAAAAAAATATCCCATAGTTTGTAGATGCTACGACTTTTGCACAAACCAATCAATATACACTTATTGGGATTTTGTTTACCAAAAATATGTATCAGAATACATATTGGTCTAAATTTTTACATTGTTTTTATTGCTGCTCTTTTTTTGTTTATAGGTGATCAATACCACCAAAAGAAAGCTCTATTTGTGGGGAAAAAAAGGACATATATTTTATTTGGGTACAGCGTCGCACAGCAACACAATTGTCAGTTAAAGTAACGCAGTGCCGTATCACATAAAATGGCCCGGTCATGAAGGGGGGTAAATTTTCAGGAGGTCAAGTGGTTAATAATAAAGGACGAAGTTTTTGTTTTTTAAATGGTACTTTAGAACTGGAAGGATAGGTTCACGCTACCTATGCTCTGAAAAGAAATCTGAAGTGGATAATTTTTTAGAGTTCAGCTAATTGGCACTCTACTCGGCTGCCTACTGAATGCCTGTTTTTTTTTTTTTTTCACACGCCATTGACTTGAATAGCCAAGTTTGACAGGCGGTGGCACCTGTTAACTTGGCATGCAGTGTTAAATTTGCCGCGGCTGCCATGCCATGCACCTCTTCTGGCTGTATTTTACACTTTAGTCGGCTCAGGGCGAACATGCCACACTGCGCCCCCCCTCCCAAGATGTATGAGCATTATGTATCAGCAACCCCCCCCCCCCCACAAAAAAAACCCCAAAACTGGGTACTAATCTGCATGATTACCCCCTAATCATAAATCCCCCCTTCTCCCACTACAAATCTCCCCCCTGCTGATATGGCGCCTTCCAGTACAAATCTTTGCCCCTCCCCCAAAAAAATGGGTACTAATCTGCACAATTACCCTCTAATCATAAATCCCTCCTTCTCCCACCAAAAAAAACACCCCCCCCCTCTGAAATGCCTTTGCCCTATAAATCTTTGCCCTCTCCATCCCTCAAATTTCCCCAGCACAAATCCCGCCCCCCCCCCACAAAAAAAAATAACTGGGTACTAATCTGCACGATTACCCCCTAATCATAAATCCCTCTTTCTCCCACTACAAATCCCCCCCTGCTGAAATGCCGCCTTCCCATACAAATCTTTGCCCCCTCCATCCCCCAAATTTCCCCAGCACAAATTCCCCCCCCCCCCCCAAATAAACTGGGTACTAATCTGCACAATTACCCTCTAATCATAAATCCCTCCTTCTCCCACTAAAAATCACCCCCAACCTCTGAAATGCCACCTTCCAGTACAAATGTTTGCCCTCTCCATCCCTCACATTTCCCCAGCACAAATCCCCCCCCCCCCAAAAAAAAAATACCCCCTCACAAATATTCCTCCCCTCAAATCTCCCCTCTGAGTACACATTCTCTCTCCCCCCCCGACTCAAAATTCCCCACCTAGCACAAATATCCCCCCCACCCCCCCTCCTAGCACAAATACCCCCCCCCCCATCATCCCTACTAGCACAATTTCCCTCCGCCCTCTACGATATCACCTCTTCTAGCACAAATCTCCCCTCCTAGGACAAATCCTCCCCCCATAACATAAATAACCCTGAATCACCACTCCTAGCACAAACCCCAACATTTCCCCTCCTAGAACAATTCTTTCCCCCTCCTGCCCCCCAAATTCCTCCTTGCAACACAAATCTTCTCCCTCCTTCAATTTCCTTGCCGTGCATTCCATGATACCACAGTTCCCAGGGCAGCCGCCCCTCCTGCCCACCCCTTGCCCCAGGCCCAGAACCCAGTGCATGCAAAATGCATAATTTTGCTTAGAAGTCTGTACTCCTCTTCCCCTTCAGTCAATATAAGACTTGTTGAAGAGGAACTGCAGTCTGCTCACATAATTTTTTTTTTTTTAAACAATAATTTTTATTTAGTTTTTCTGTTTACAAAGAGAGAAAAGGGGGAAAGGGGGGTGGACATCGTATATCATACATTGACAGACAACATAAACTGTGATAAAGCTAATTACAGCCAGAAAAATCATACATTAACCTTACAATTGTAACTCCTATGCATGACCCAGAAAGGCTAACATGTGGTATGATAACTGTTGTTTCCTATCACCAGTCTCCCCCTTGGGAACTCACTGTGACTTGGTGATGGAATCTTCCCCATAAATCCTTACATATATCCTGTTTTGTTTTTATTTTCCCCTCCCCCCGTTCTGTCTCTGCTTATTGTCCCATAAGCCTCCAAACATAACCTAAGTGAAGAAGGAAGTACTTTTAACTGTACGAGTAAAAAGAGTGTTGATACTTGGTTAATGCTCTATAGTTCAACCGCAAGGCGGTTGGTTCACATGTACTGTCAAGTTTACTTGTTATAGTTTCCGACTAGTCAGATCAATACCTTAACCAACCCTTTAATCCAATAGTTGGGCTCTCGCGCATGCCCCCCACCTCCTCGAGGCGTCAGGGGCCCGCGATGCCCATTTTTCTAGCAGAATGAAATGAAAGAAAGACTGGATAAAAGAACAGAAAATGCAGTAGTCCTGGAATTGTTAATAAAAGAAAAGGGAAAAGATGAAGAGAGGTGAGTAGAGAGGAGGGGTAGGGAGTGGTGTGTGGGGTGGATGCACTCCTACTAGGTGTGTGATATTTCGCCTGTCAGATATCCTATGAGGTTGTAAGATATCCAATCCAGGGTTCCCATATTTTATTGAACTCAGTTAACTTATCTTTCAAGATTGCCGAAAGGCGTTCATTTACCATTATCCACGAGAGTTTTGCTTTTAATAAGTAAAAGGGGACTGAGCAGGACTTCCAGGATTTTGCTATCGAGATTCTGGCCGCCATAAATATAAATGCTATAAGTCTGCGCATTGATTTTGATGCCCCCTCCACTGGGCGTCCCAACAGTGCGTGTATAGGTGATTTAATTAAATTCACTTGCGTGAGGGAATAAATAAGATTATAAGTTCGTATCCAAAATCTCCTCACTTTGGGGCATGTCCACCAGGTGTGGAACATAGTGCCATCAGTGTTACATCCCCTAAAACACCGGGGGGACGCCCCTGGGACGAAGGTCGCTATCCTTTCCGGGACCATATACCATCTCATCAAAACTTTATAGTTCGCCTCAATCAAGGAGGTATTAATTATCGATTTAGATGCGTTTTGTATTATTTTGCTCCATTCTTCAGACGATAGGACTGTGTCCATATCCTGTTCCCATTTTTGCATGTAAAATAATTTTTGGGAGGTCAAGACTAAAATGTTGTATATCATTGATATGTGACCCGTGTGCTTGTCGAAAGTCCTGCAGAGATTTTCCATTGAGGAAAAAGTAGTGAGATCTGAGGTGCGATTCAATGCTGCCAAAAAGTGTGATATCTGTGTATAACGGAAAAGTTCCGAATTTGGTAAGTCATATTTTTCTCTTAAGGCAACTCTCGACAAGGCACCTCTATGGTCGCAAAAGTCTGCTATACGCATCAAGCCTTTGTTAGTCCACCACGAGAAGTTTTTGGGGTGGAGGCCCGGGGTGAACCTGGCGTTTCCAAATATCGGAGCTAGGGGGGTATGCTGGGATTTAAACTTGTGGGTAACTGCCAGTCGATCCCATAGCTCTAATGAGAATGACAAACTTGGGCACAAGACTGTCGGTCTGTCCTTCGCCTTCATCCACATAAAGTGACTAATCTCTCTGTCTGGATACAGAGAAGATTCTATCGCCATCCAGAGCGGTTTAGGTTGTTGTGTGTGAAATCTGATTAATTGAGATATTTGTGCCGCCTGAAAGTATTTAAATAAATCAGGCATACCCAGGCCCCCGTTCAATTTTGGGGTATATAATGTTCGCCTGTTCACCCTAGGTCTCTTATGTCCCCAGACATAGTCCAATAGCCTGTTCTGGAATTTCTGTATGTCTTTTTTTATTATTGCTATCGGAAGAGTTCTAAACAAATATAGTACCTTTGGCAAAACGTTCATTTTTATCGAGTACAGCCTTCCAAGCCACGACGGGGGATTATTAGACCATTTTTTAAGATCTTCTAAAATTTTCTTAAAGGGGGGGGGTAATTGTGTCTGTACAATGTTGTCAGGGTAGGAGTCAGGTGTATACCTAAATACGGTAATGTCTCTCTCTGCCATTTAAATGGGAATGATTGTTGCAGGGCTTGCATTATATGCGTCTGCAAGGAGACCCCAAGTGCCTGTGATTTAGAGCGGTTTACTTTGAGTCCTGTAAATTCTGTGAAATGTCTCAGTACTACCTGCAAATTAGGCAGGGAGGTGACCGGGGATGATAAAAGTAATAGTATGTCATCCGCGAACAAAGCGCATTTGTGTTCGCGCTCGCCGCAACGCACTCCCAATATGTTCTTGTGTTCACGAATTTTGATAGCTAGTGGTTCTAGGGCCAAGATAAATAATAAAGGGGACAAAGGACAGCCCTGTCTAGTCCCTCTGAGTATTTTTATGTTTTGGGATTGGTGGCCTTTTATTACAAGATTAGCCATGGGGTCGCAATAGATCGCTTTAAGAATGGTCAAGAATTGTGGTCCAAATCCGTATTTCCTTAGGATACAAAAAAGGTAGTCCCAGGATAGCGAATCGAACGCTTTGTGTATATCTAATGACACCAATAATGCCCCTCTCCTTCCCCCCCCATCCCAACCCAAGTTTAAGGCAGAAATTATATCAATAATGCGTCTGGTTTGGTCCGGGGCCTGTCTATGTGGAACGAATCCTGTCTGGTCTGGGTGTATGTATTGCGATATAAACGAGTTCATGCGGGTTGTCAATATTTTTGTCAGTATTTTAAGGTCAACGTTAATCAACAAAATGGGGCGGTAGTTCGTGCAATCTCCGTGATCTTTGTTAGGCTTAGGGATTACGTGTATAAAGGCCTTGTTTTCGTAAGGTGGCAACGGGGATCCCTTTCTTAGTGAGTTGTAGAAAGAGCAAAGGTGTGGAACCAGAGTTTCCGCAAATTTACGGTAATAGTGGCCCGAAAATCCGTCAGGACCCGGTGATTTTGAAGGGTTCAGGGATTTTATTGCATCCGCCACTTCATTCGCTGTGAACTCTGCTTCCATCACCTCTGTGTGGTCTATAGATAGTGTGGGGAGTTGGATATCTTTTAGGAATCCTTCAACCTTATTCTCACAAAAGTCATTTTTAGGGGAGTCGTAAAGCTCTGAGTAAAACTTATAAAATTCCTGTAGTATAAGCTGAGGGTTTTGTGTCACTTGTCCAGTCTGTAGTCTTAATTTGGGGAGCGCGGGATTGTATGGTCTAGGGTTGAGTTTTCTTGCTAGCAGCCTATTGGGTTTATCTCCCATTGTGTAATAGCGATGTTTGGTCCATCTTACATATTTTTCTGCTTTTGTGGTGAGACTAAGGTTTAATGCTGTTCTGGCTATGTCTATCTTGTTCCTCAAGTCTGTGTGTGGGTCAGATTTTTGTTCTCGCATTAGTCTGTATAACTCTTCCTCTTGTTGTTCAATATCTTGTGTGCGTTCCCTTTTTACCTTAGTAGCTAGCTGTATTAGTCTGCCACGTATGGTGGCCTTGTGGGCTGCCCATATCAT
Organism: Aquarana catesbeiana; assembly: GCF_042186555.1. Lineage (NCBI taxonomy): Eukaryota > Metazoa > Chordata > Amphibia > Anura > Ranidae > Aquarana > Aquarana catesbeiana. The sequence continues at coordinate 249,855,325 of NC_133333.1, forward strand.
CTCTGGGGAGGAGTTTGGCGATTTATTGTCTTGAAAATAATGTTGTATTGCTTTTTCCACTTCTGTGAATATTACAGGATCACTCAGTAGCGACTCGTTCAATCGCCAGGTCGAGTGACGTGGTTTTGACCAGAGGTCTGACAAAGTAACTTGGACCGCTGAGTGATCCGACCACGCAATGGGAGTTATTTTCGTTGTCAAGATGTAAGGTAACAGGGAAGACAGTGTGAGGAGATGGTCAATGCGGGAGTACGTTTTGTGTACATGTGAGTAAAATGTGTAATCCCGTACTGTGGGGTGAGTGTCCCTCCAGAGATCGATAAGATCATGGCTATGTAGTAAGTGTGCTAATTTATTGCTTTGTTTAGGAGTATGTTTCAGGATCGATTTTCGGGGGTCTGATTTATCAAGAATCTGGTCCAGGGAGGTATTGCTGTCTCCCCCTAGTATCACATGTCCCACTAAGTGGGGTGCTATAACTTCCAGCATATTTTGAAAAAAGTTTATCTGTCCGACATTGGGGGCGTAGTAGGAGAGAAATGTGACCACACTCTCATCAATCTTGCCAGCTACCATTATGTATCGGCCCTCTCTGTCTCTTATCACGTTAGTAGGTGTAAAGGGGACCCGTTTGGCTAAACAAACGGCTACTCCCCTTTTTTTGTCTGGTCCGTTAGACAGGAAGACTGTCGGAAATCTTGCACTGAGATATTTTGGGGCCGAAGTCCGTGAGAAGTGTGTCTCCTGTAAAAACAGAATATCTGCCCCCATCTTGTGGTATTGTTGGAAGGCCTTGGTCCGTTTTATGGGGGAATTCAAGCCCTGTGTGTTATGTGTCATTATGGTGTAAATAGTTTTATTCGTACCCGTCATGGTGTTTATGTGGAAGGCTGTACTCACGTTTTTGATGTCGCGGTAAATCTGAACGGAAGTCTGCAGAGTTATATTCGTGGAACTTTGCGTAGGGTAGGAGTGCATCCAGGGAATAGATGGGATAAAGGGAGGGAAAAGAGACAGAGTTAAGATTATCAAAACCTTTACAATGATGAATTATGTCTAAGTGTTTCAACATATGGAACCCATGGCAAAAAGAGAGTTCCAAGAAATAAAAAGGAAAGAAGAAAAAAATCAAATAAAGTAGAAAGGGCACCAAAAAGGCGCCTGCACATTGCATTGCAGTGTGACTGCAGGGGTTGTATTTCCCCTGTGTAATAGTCGTGAAGTTGTCTCCCCTGTCCAGTTGAGACAAGTTCACCTTGAGTGGCATGTGGTTCACCTCCAGCCTAAGTTTATCTTATCGTCTAGGGGGGACGAACGGGTCCACCCACCATTAAATTGCGAGAGAGAGAGAGAAGAAGGAAAAAAATAAAAAAACAATAACAAACAAAGAAAAAAGGAGAAAAACTCTCCCCTCTATCCTCCTCTCCCAATTCTGAGATCAATCATTAGGAAAAATAAGAGAAAATTCAATAGTGTAGATTTGAATAGCAGCCATCTTCCCATCTGGGAAACATTTTAAACCTAGTTTATAACCTCTAATAGTGTCTACTGTTAAGTTAGTGTAAAACAGGAATCTCAGGAACTACCAGACGCAGATGTCTGGATTTTTAAGTGTGGTTACTAGCTACCAATGTGTATCACGGTCTCTTGGACCTAATTGTGAGATGATTGTCTTAGGTTGGCTTCAGGTGCCTGATGGGGAATTTCTGGCTCTTGATCTTTTTTGCTGGGACCACAGGGGAGAAACAGGTCGACCTTCGTCTATCCGGGCACTGTTCTCTTGCGGCTCCGAGGAGATAAGTCCCAAATCCTGGAGTATAGCTTCCCCTGACTGGAAGGTAGCAAAGGAATGTGATTTGCCTTTGTAGGAAAACGACAGTCTAAATGGGAACGACCACCTGTATTTAATATGGCGAGCGATGAGTTGGTTAAGTAGCGGCTTCAATGCTCTCCTTTTCTGGATCGTTGTCTGGGCTATATCTGCGAAGATCTGGATCGGATATCCTGAGATATTTATGTCTCCTTGATTTCTTGCCTCTTGCATAATTTTTTCTTTAATACGGTAGAAGTGAGGCTTTACTATCACATCGCGTGGTAGACCATCCGATCGAGGGGCCGCCAGGGCCCGATGTACTCTGTCGAGTTCCATCTGATGAGGGGCGATGTCTGGTATCAATTGTTTCATTAAGGTGTGAATCGATTCTTCTAGATCTGTTTCCGATTCTGGGAGGCCCCGCACGCGGAAGTTATACCTCCTCGATCTATTTTCTAAGTCCTCAATTTTTGCGTTTGCTTGATCCAATTGGTCCTGTAAGGATGTTATCATTTTGGAATTTTGGTTCACACGTTTTACTGTCCCGTCCATCTTAGATTCGATCGTGTCCAATCTCTCTCCTATGTTTTGAAAATCATCTCTCATTCCTGTGGTGATTATAGTGCATGCTTTGGATAGTTCCTGTTGCAGGAGTGCCGAAAATCTGGCAAGGAGTACTGTGTCTCCTGAGTATCCCTCTGTGGGTGCAGGTAGTTGTAAGGAAGCCGCACTGCTTTGGCTTAGAGCTATTTCAGCGATCTCTGCCATATGTCTGTCTGTGGAGGACGCTGGGGAATCTGTGAATAGGGGTCTGTCCAGAGAGTCTGACTGAGGGGATAGCTGTGGCTGCTCACTTCGTGGGGACAAAGGCCCCCCCTCAGACTGAGATGAGAAAGGGTCCCTGTGTACTTCAGCCATGAAGGTAGTTATAGGGCAGCTTGCCGCAGTCAGCTGTTTCTGTCCTCCCCCATGGAGAGTAACTCCTGTAGCTGACGCCATCTTGGGCTGGGGGGGGCTGTGCTGTGTCTGAGGACTAACCTGAGCTGCTGTTCCCTGGTTCGTCTGGTGAATTGTCCAGTTCTGGTGGTGGATGGTTGGGGGGCTGCTGCGCTCTGTAGTCCCTTTAGCTGGCTGTGCCGTTTCCTGCGGAGTTTGCTTCTGCACGCCGCCGCGTGCAGTGTCTCTCCTCCCCGGCGCCATTTTAGGTGAGGAGGAGGGCTGCATCTGCTGGGCCCTGGAGGCCCGAGTCGTTCTAGGGGGTTTGTGGCTGTTTGTTACGTTCCCTGCTGCTCCCCGCTGCATAATCCGCGCCCGGGTAACTTTGTGGAGGTCGGGTGGCGGTCAGATCGTCTCTTATTGCTTTAAAATTAGCTTTCCAGCCGGAGGTGAGCGGAGCCCAGTCAGTTCATGACCGCTCTCGGCGCCGCGCGCATGCGCACTTTGCTCACATAATTTTTAATAAAAACATCTTTGCCATTCTGAAGCTTCCCTCCGACCACTTTGCATATTATTTTATATATACTGTGATTCTGTACTTGCCAAATATGCTGCAGAAATCTCCCTCCACTAAGTCTGTGGGCAGCTGAAGCTGCTGCCTGTTCACTTCCTGGATTTTCACAGACACACAAAGGCACACTAGGCTAATGACCAGACAAGAAACAGGAAGTGGGCTGTATAAGTGATTTACTGGCAGAAAAAAAAAAAAGTTTTACTATCCAAAGTTAAAACAACAACAAGGGCAGAAGATTTAATACATGGAAAGATGAAAAAATGACTGAAGGTCCACTTTAAAGAGGATCAGGCCATTCCACTGAGGGATGTAGGGGTGTACCGGCGCTTTGACCTCGCTGCTGGAAGCTGACCTTTGCTAATAAAATGGGATCATTAAAAAAATACACCAACAAAGACAAGAGTTAATAAATAAACTGCGATAAAACGATTGCTTCTCTATTAAAATGTACGCAGTGTACCATCGGGGAGAACGCCGGCCATTTCCCTCTCTATCCGGCTGGGGAAAAATAATGAGAAGGACGCAATAAAGGAGACGATTAATCGGTCACAATTCTTTTCGTTGATATGAAGAGATCAGGGTTCAATCCCCCTCCAGTTATTAGGTCTTCCATGTATTTTTCTTCTGAGCGATGAGTTAATCGCAACGCTGGTGACGAGGCGCCAGTAGGCCGTTTAAGATGTGATTTATCAAACTCTTCCACTTTTAAAATGGTGATTCTTTTAATAAGAGCTCTTTAAATATTAAAAGAAAGTGAGTGTTGGACTGGCTCAAAGAGGAATGATTGCTTTAATATCGGCGGGGCGCTACCAGGAATTAAGCGGCGATGGAAACGCGCCGGACCCAAATTATTCTGCATGGAGCTCAAAGCAAAAAAAAAACTTTGGGAAACAAAACGCATTGTTCATCATGTAAAAGTACTCCAAAGGGTTATGTTCATACTTTTTCCTTAATTTATATATATATATATATATATATATATATATGAAAAAAAACTTTATCCAGCTATGCAGACATTCAAAAACAATTAAAGCAGAACTCCAGAAATGATTTGTATTGCATACTTACATTGGTCCAGTTTGTGACAATGTAAGTACACGTTACTGATACCTGATGGAGCGCTGGGGAATCTGGAAATCACTGTAGTAGTTGGGCGCTGACATGGAATAGGAGGTCAACATGGAAGAATGGGAGCTTTCCATGGAATGCAAGATTAGAAATGGAGGAATGGGAGGCTGGCATGGAGGAATGGGACATTGACATGGAGGAATGGGAGGCTGGCATGGAATGGGAGGTTAAGATGGAGGAATGGGAGGCTGGCATGGAGGAATGGGACGTTGACAAGGAGGAACGGGAGGCTGGCATGGAATGGGAGGTTGAGATGGAGGAATGTGAGGCTGGCATGGAGGAATGGGACGTTGACAGGGAGGAACGGGAGGCTGCCATGGAATGCAAGATTAGAAATGGAGGAATGAGAGGCTGGCATGGAGGAATGGGACGTTGACAGGGAGGAACGGGAGGCTGGCATGGAATGGGAAGTTGAGATGGAGGAATGGGAGGCTGGCACGGAGGGATGGGACGTTGACAGGGAGGAACGGGAGGCTGGCATGGAATGGGAGGTTGAGATGGAAGAATGAGAGGCTGGCATGGAGGAATGGGAGGCTGGCATGGAGGAATGGGACATTGACATGGAGGAATGGGAGGCTGGCATGGAGGAATGGGAGGCTGGCATGGAGGAATGGGACGTTGACACGGAGGAATGGGAGGATGACATGGAATGGAAGGTTGACATGGAGGACTGGGAGGCTGACATGGAGGAATGGAAGACTGGCATAGAATAGGAGGCTGGAATGGAGGAATGGGAGGCTAGCATTGAGAAATGGGAGGCTAGCATGGAGAAATGGGAGGCTGGCATGGAGGAATAGGAGGCTGACATGGAATGGGAGGTTGACATGGAGGAATGGGAAGCTGGCATGAAGGAATAGGAGGCTGAAATTCCTCCTGCTGGCTCTTGTCTTGGGCAAGTGCTTGATTCCAGAGATAAGCACAAGCTATCAATACAGCCCTCTTTTTGCTAGCTACATTGTTGGATGGCTGTATGAAGAGGGGGGCATCCTGCCCAACCATGTAACTAGCCTTCCACAGCACATAGGAAGATGGGACAAAGTATTAACTCTACATAAATACTGGAATACAAAAAACGGCATGAGACTTCTTCTAAGCTAATATGAGTTGTTAGTGATTGGCTATACATGTTTTTTAAGTGCACTCTTGGCTATGCCCTGCACAGGCAAAGCAGAGGTTTCATTTAGGGTCACAGATTCACTTTAAGGGTAATGTAACAAAAAAGGGAATTGAAGCACCCAAAAACCACTGATAAAATTTCCAGATAACACTTTATTTTAGTAAAAGTAAAGGGACAATACATTTCAGGGGTCCATAAATGTCCCCTTCATCAGGGCTTAATGGAGATCCATGTGAATGGACTAGAAGTGCACTGGACCTTTAATGGTTACAAGCACAGGTCTTATCTTGGCAGCTACACCAAAACTCAATCAAGCCCCAATGAGGGAGACATTTTTGGACCCTCGAATTGCATTGCTACTCTTTTGACTTTTACTGGAATAAAGTTGTATGGATGTTTTCAGCAGTGGTATGACCCCTCAAATTCCATTTCTGTTAGATTAGACTACAAGCCAAAGCAATCGTGGAGATCCTCTGGGGTGTAGAAGTTGCCTGAACGGGAACCAGAATTTTTATATCAATATCAATACTTTAAGAAAGCAATACCATTATGATAAGAGAGTCACTACACACCAGAGGGATTACTGGTGTCCATATGTCAGGATCTGCAACCTCTGAAGCGTCTCGACTTGCTGAGCCACCTGGGAGGTTGGACAGCTCCCTGGACAAGTCCTTGAATGATCCAGACTTGAACCTTGTTTCGTTTGAACTTTGAAACGATTGTTCCTCCCATGAACTTACTATTTTAGCCATGCCTTTGCAATTCCTGTTTGCCAGATTAGTGTGCTCTCTATAGCCAATATCTCATTCTTGTCACTCCTACTGCCATCTGTATCTTCGCTACCACTTGTTACCAACCTTTGCCTATGCTTCTGCTTGATCTCTACCTGCTATATCTGCTACTGGACCCTGGCTTGCTCACCTCCTGGTGGGGCAATCCTGAGGACCGTGACCTGGTACTAACACACAGCAAAACCCATCTCCACCATCAGGAGCTCTGGTGAATACCAGTTAGTACTTAGATCCCACATCTCGGGTGAGACCACATCATCCACCAGGGTGACCTGCTGGTTCACTTATCTAGCTGGTCGGTGGGAGTCTCTCTACTGCTATAGCTACTGGTCTCTGAGCCAGAACCCTGACCACGACACCATATTAATTGGGAAGTATAACCTAAAGCTTGGAGGGCGGTCCCAGGCTAGGGCCATCAATGTCAAGCTTGTGGATATCCTTCTCAATAAACATGGACACCAGTGATCCAAATGATGTGCTGTGGGGTTTTTTCCCCGCAACCCCCGGCACCCGGGTTTAAAGTGGCAGTGCAGAGGAGTGGCTTGGAGCGGAGAATTCTTATATCTAACCATTAAGATAACCTCACAGGTCTTTTGCTATTTTCCACCTTCCTGAACAGGTTCACTTTAAGGTATGCATCTTCACCACCTACAACGACCAAACCAGATGATAAATTTCTAAGCGAAATCCGCAAATGCAGTAATGAGGTTGCTATGGGCAACACCAAAACTTTCTGCAGTTATACAAGGCCTACTGCACTTTATTTAAAAAAAAAAGACTGAAAAAAAAAAAAGAGAGAATGAAAACGTTGTTGTAATACACCCCAGTGTACTACATTTATGCACAAAGTACAAGATTAGCCACAGGGTTTAAATGCGCAAGTAAATTCATTATAAACTGACATATTCTATCTCATTTTGCAAAAGCCAAGCGCCACAAAACAATATGGATGAACTGAGCAGCTTCATTTGATCTTCATAGTGCTATGGGTTTTTTTTCTTCTTTCCCCTCTCTCTCTCTCTCTTTCTCGCTATTGTTGTAAAGCGTACATAGTAATTGCCACTGTAATTGTGCCTACTTGCCTGTGGCTGCCTAGATAAGATCTGCTGATTTAATTTGTTGCAAAATGTTTGTTTTGCTATTTTCTCTCTATCTGACTCGGGGAAGTGGAAGCACCGGCGGGAGCAGGGTAGCTGTTCGCGCCCTCACTTCCCCTAAACGTCGGATCGTATATTTTCTCCGATGCTGTCATTAACGGATTTTCAATACATTTGATCAGGCCGTGTTTTGACTGCTAGCTGTATAGGAAAAGGATGGAGCATTTCCAGAAAGTGCTTATTCTGAGTTATTATCACATCAAGTGAAGGTCAGTGAAGTGGCAGGAAGAGCAGTGAGAGGTCAGGGAGAGCAGTGAGAGGTCAGGGAGAGCAGTGAGAGGTCAGGGAGAGCAGTGAGGGGCCAGGGAGAGCAGTGAGAGGTCAGGGAGAGCAGTGAGAGGTCAGGGAGAGCAGTGAGAGGTCAGGGAGAGCAGTGAGGGGCCAGGGAGAGCAGTGAGAGGTCAGGGAGAGCAGTGAGAGGTCAGGGAGAGCAGTGAGGGGCCAGGGAGAGCAGTGAGAGGTCAGGGAGAGCAGTGAGGGGCCAGAGAGAGCAGTGAGGGGTCAGGTAGAGCAGTGAGGGGCCAGGGAGAGCAGTGAGAGGTCAGGGAGAGCAGTGAGGGGCCAGGGAGAGCAGTGAGAGGTCAGGGAGAGCAGTGAGAAGTCAGGGAGAGCAGTGAGAGGTCAGGGAGAACAGTGAGGGGTCAGGGAGAGCAGTGAGAGGTCAGGGAGAGCAGTGAGGGGTCAGGGAGAACAGTGAGAGGTCAGGGAGAGCAGTGAGAGGTCAGGGAGAGCAGTGAGGGGCCAGGGAGAGCAGTGAGAGGTCAGGGAGAGCAGTGAGGGGCCAGGGAGAGCAGTGAGAGGTCAGGTAGAGCAGTGAGTGGCCAGGGAGAGCAGTGAGAGGTCAGGGAGAGCAGTGAGAGGTCAGGGAGAGCAGTGAGGGGTCAGATAGAGCAGTGAGGGGTCAGGGAGAGCAGTGAGGGGCCAGGGAGAGCAGTGAGAGGTCAGGGAGAGCAGTGAGGGGTCAGGGAGAGCAGTGAGGGGTCAGAGAGAGCAGTGAGGGGTCAGGGAGAGCAGTGAGGGGCCAGGGAGAGCAGTGAGAGGTCAGGGAGAGCAGTGAGGGGCCAGGGAGAGCAGTGAGGGGTCAGGGAGAGCAGTGAGGGGTCAGGGAGAGCAGTGAGAGGTCAGGGAGAGCAGTGAGAGGTCAGGGAGAGCAGTGAGGGGCCAGGGAGAGCAGTGAGAGGTCAGGGAGAGCAGTGAGAGGTCAGGGAGAGCAGTGAGTGGCCAGGGAGAGCAGTGAGAGGTCAGGGAGAGCAGTGAGGGGTCAGAGAGAGCAGTGAGGGGTCAGGGAGAGCAGTGAGGGGCCAGGGAGAGCAGTGAGAGGTCAGGGAGAGCAGTGAGGGGCCAGGGAGAGCAGTGAGGGGTCAGGGAGAACAGTGAGGGGTCAGGGAGAGCAGTGAAGTGGTGGTGGGGGGGGAGTGAGGTGGCAGGTAAAGTTATGAAGCGTAAGGGAGAGTAGTGAAGTGGCGAGGAGGGCAGTGAAGTGGCAGGGAAAGCAGGGAAGTGTCAGCGATAGCAATGAAGTGGCAGGGAAAGCAGTTAAGTGGAAGGGACAGCAGTGAAGTGGCAGAGAGGGCAGTGAAGAGGAAGGGAGAGCAATGAACTGGCAGGTAGAGCAGTGAAGTGAAAGCAGGGAAGTGTCAGAGATAGCAATGTAGTGGCAGAGAGAGCAGTGAAGTGGCCGGGAGAGCAATGAACTGGCAGGGAGAGCAGTGAAGAGGAAGGGAGAGAAGTGAAGAGGAAGGGAGAGCATTAAAGTGGCAAGGACAGCAGTGAATTGGCAGGGGAAGCAGTGAAATAGCAGGGAGAGTAGTGAAGTGGCACGGGAAGCAGTGAAATGGCAGGGAGAGCAGTGAAGTGGCAGGGAGAGCAGTGAGGTGGAAGGGAAAGCAGTGAAGTGGCAGGGAGTGCAGTAAAGTGGAAGGGAAAGCAGTGAAGTGGCAGGGAGAGCAGTGAAGTGGAAGGGAAAGCAGTGAAGTGGCAGGGAGAGCAGTGAAGTGGAAGGGAAAGCAGTGAAGTGGCAGGGAGAGCAGTGAAGTGGAAGGGAAAGCAGTGAAGTGGCAGGGAAAGCAGTAAAGTAGCAGGTAGCAGGGAGAGCAGTGAAGTGGCAGGGAAAGCAGGGAAGTGTCAGGGAGGGCAGTGAAGTGGCAGGGAGAGCAGTGAAGTGGCAGCTTTTAGGAACAAAGGCTTCTGGAAAGCTAAGTATATGCAGTCATGTGACAGCCAGGCTCCTAGTCTTTGGATCCCCATCGCTGGAATGGGGGCGGGTACTTCTAGCACCAACCGCATCCAATTCCGATGACGTGGACACTGGTCCTGCATTGTTTACAGTGCTGGCACAAAGACAACATTAAGAGGGGCAGCAATAAAACCAGTCGGAGACCACCGTATAAGGTAGATGCAGGTCTGGCCATCACAACCAGATCTGGTGGGGCAGAAGATCAAAAGCCTGTGGATAAGGCCTTGTTCAGAAGGGCGACAGTCCTAGCTGCCCTCTCAGAGGGTGGTTGACAGGAGGTGATTTAATTGTATATCAAATTAAATGATGACTCATGTAGCAATTATACATATTGCAGTTATTTGAACAAGAAACTGAGTTTCCCTTCAAAGAAAAAGATTCTGAGCAGAACGCCACTTTAAGACAGGCGCTCAAGTCCTCGCCAGCATTCTCTCTCTGTAGGAAACACGTACTTAAGCCTACTTTTAATTACATCTTTTGGGAAACACTGTCCCCTTTTTTTTTTTGTCTGAGCCTCCAGCTAAATACCTTGCGGAGTCCAGGGGTAACACTTTATTAGTATGCATGGTGGCGCGCACGATCTGTCAACATGTTTGTCTCCTGTATTTGCAATCTCTTATTTATAAGCAGCATCATATTAATGAATGACAGTAGTTTTCATCACAGGAAATTTGATTAATCAATTTAAGTGCTTAATCACTGCCGCCTCCAAGAGGAGAGGGCACGGGGGAGTTCTCTCTAATCTAGATAAATTTCGGCAGAAATAGGAAGAAACGATAAAAACTCCAAGGCGATGTTCTTTTATGTCAGCTGAAATATGTAAAAGTATTTTCAATTTATCATCTAAAATTGGGAGACAAAAGAAATTTGGGTTGCAATAGTTTTTAGAAGACAAAGCCTTTTTTCAAGTTTCCCTAAGGTGTATTCAAGTCAAAACCTTTTTTTTTTTTTTTTTGTAGTTTTGGAAACGAAGGGTTTAGACCCTGGTCATGTTTTTTGTTTGTCTATGGTCCATCAAGATTTCGCTTCACTTCCTGTCCCAAAGAAAAAAAACAAAGTAAAGAGATCTCCTCTCTTAGGCAGTTGTCACCAAACAAGTTTATCCATTGGAAGATTTCTATCACCTTCTGTTCCTGTGATCTAGCCATTCTCAACCAGGGTTCCATGGAACCCTAAGGTTCCTCCAAAAGTTATTAGGGTTTTCTTGTCACCAGACAGGTTTCTCCATTGCAAGATTTCTCCCATCTTCTGTTCCTGTGATCTAGTCATTCATTCTCAACCAGGAGGAACCCTAATGCCGCGTACACACGGTCGGACTTTTCGTCTACAAAAGTCCAACGGACGCTGACGGACTAAAGCTGGCTGGTAATCCGATCGTGTGTGGGCTTCTCCGGACTTTCAACGGACTTTTTTAGCCTCAAATCCGACGGACTTTAGATTTGAAACATGCTTCAAATCTTTACGTCGTAAGTACGACGGACCCCGAAATCCGCTCGTCTGTGTGCTAGTCCGACGGACAAAAACCCATGCTAGGGCAGCTATTGGCTACTGGCTATGAACTTCCTTATTTTAGTCCGGTGTACGTCATCACGTACGAATCCGTCGGACTTTTGTGTGGTCGTGTGTAGGCAAGTCCGTTCGTAACAAAGTCTGCCGCAAGTCCGCCGAAGGTACGTCGGAAGTCTGTCGGACAGGCTGTCGGACTTTTGTAGACGAAAAGTCCGACCGTGTGTACGCGGCATAAGATTCCTCCAGAGGCTGCCAGGGGTTCCTTGTCACCAAGATATAAAACAAAACATGGAAACCAGACCAAACAAATGATATGGTGATACCGCCAAACATTCACCCAAGATGGAGTTGGGGCTCAGTGGCTAAACAGCATATGGAGAAAAAAAACATGGAACATTTGCTGCTACTCATATCCCAGTTGACGACAGAGCAGGTAAATACTCATCATCTGCAGAGTAAACATTTATACCCCTGGACAAGGTTTATCATGCACTAAATGGGAATATCTGCTTTTCGTGCTCCCACTGTTTGGGAACTGGGTTTGCCTTATGAGTGACCACAAACGATGTCAGTTCACTCACTATCTCCCGGATTCCCTCAGACTAGTGTGTATGGGTTGAGACTCTAATACTCACTATCCAGCTCCCTGAACAGCTTTCCATTTCATGTGTCCCCTTCAGCCATAGACTGCAGCCCTTTGGATTTTTGATTCATGCTATTTTGTTGCCCCTTTTCCTTATCCATTAATAGGACTGCCTGGCCCCGGTGGTGTTATCCCTAACTGCACATTGCCCAATGCAGTGCATTTATATGTTCCCACTTGTAGATGCATGTGTAGTGTCTAGACGCTTTGTTTGATTTGCCCTTGTTTGTACCCTAGACAACGTTGTCTATAGATGGTGAAGGGTGGAGGATTTGACGATTTTATATATTTTTGTACTTGTTCATTCATTCATTTATTGTATTTTTTTAATACATTTTCAATTTTTGATACTTGGTTTAAATTGGTTCATACACTATATCTCTAAGGCTCTTTGATGTGGCTCCTTACACTATACCCGCTTCTCTTTTTGGTGTAGTGTTCCTTATCACCAGACAAGTTTCTCCATTGGAAGATTTCTCCTACCTTCTGTTCCTGTGATCTAGCCATTCTTGACCAGGAGGAACTCTAAGGTTCCTCCAGAGGTTGCCAGGGGTTCCTTGTCACCAAATAGGTTTCTTCATTTGAAAATTTCTAATGCAGGTACCATCAAATGGACCTTCCACTTGATGGCACCTACATAACTTTGGCCCCTTTGGCAGGGTCAGCATTATTACACCAATTATATTTTTTGCTTTCTGTAAGGGTGGCATTCTGACCACCACTGAAAAGGGGGGAGGGGGGTGGCATTCTTACCACTGACTCCCAAGAAATCTGTTTTAGCAAGGGTTCTCAGACCTAAAAATTGTTTTAGAGTTTCAAGACCTGCTGGTTGCATTGTGCTTCCCTAAAGCAGAAGGTTGTAGTTCTGGTGTCCACCAGCAGGTGTCTCCTAGCAATCAGCAGTTCCTAGTAATTAGTCTGATGCTGGTTGCTGGGAGGGTACTTAGTCTCTCCTCTGCTAGTACATTTTGCATCAGTGTTTTACTTTGCTGTGCTAAGTCAAAAGCTGCTTGGCATTTATCCTGCTCCTAATCTTGTTCTTGCCCTGCACCCAGCTGCCTTATTTCTGATCCACTTGTGCCTGATCCCAGTCCTGGCCCCTCTTTGCATCTCACACATTACCTGTGACCTGTGGTCCTTATCTTAGCATGCTATGAGTAGGGATTCAGCTGAAATGCATTAGCGTGTTACCACTGTATCCAATAAAGAATTGATGCAATGGATGTTACCGAGTAGCCGGTTTCATTCTATTAGAGGATTATTGCTACATTTCGAAGGCATTCAGGCCAGAGCACTGGTTCCCCGTCTCCTAGGTAATTTGTGGTAGAGCATTTTTTCTTTGTTGGACTGTGACTATGTGTGACATACCCCACAACCTCAACTGTTTTGCAGGAATGGTAACTGCTGGACATACAGTAGACAGCCACTAGAGGGAGAATAAGCAAATTTGCATGTGTAATAGAGTCATGCCAATATGGTACAGCAATCAATTATGTGAAAGTCATATAAAACCATCTCCTGTAGTAACCAAAAACAAACTCTATTAAATCCCTTTAAACAAATGAAACACTTTAGATGCCTGGTAGTAAATTAAATATGTATATCAATTTATATTTCATTTATATTTAAAAAAAAATAAAAGTGAATAAATGACAGAAAATGACAGGGACTTTTTCGCAGGAACAAAGTGGTTAACCATTCTCTGTGGCAACGTGGGATTTGGCAATCTTGAGAAAGCATGTGTAATTTATGGAATGCTAGACTTCAAACCTCGGTATAGGTTCAACCCGGTATCAAGTCTATAAATTTTGCAAGAGCCTATAAATTCTTATTGCGTGTCAGAGGCACGTAGTGCGAGGTTTCTCTTACGCTTTCATCGACTAGGTATTCATGTCAACATGTATGCTTATCAAAAATTCATTAATATTTGGGGTAATGTGCAGCGAGCGTACGGCCAAGGTCGAGTTAGATTTAGCAGAATACAAACATGATTGCGTCTCATTGTCAGGAGGGTTTGTGTCAATGTCAATTGCAATCATAAATTAAAGGGGTAATCCACCTTCAAATGACTTTGATTTATAAGGGCGCTTGTACATCCCTGTACATTTTTTACAGTCATCATTTTTGTTATTGGAGAGTTGTTTTTTCTTTATTATTTTGGAATGTAACTTCACTCTGCCATATTCCCTGAATAAAGTATACATATACTGTGTGTGTGTGTGTATATACATATATATATATATATATATATATATACATATATATATATATATATATATATATATATATATATATATATATACACATCAAACGACCATAACTTTATGACCACCCACTGAATATTGAGTAGGTCCCCCTTTTGCTGCCAAAACAGCCCTGACCTCTTAAGGCATGGACTCCACTAGACCTCTGAAGGTATGCTGTGGTCTTCGGCACCAAGCCATCAGTGGCAGATCCTTTAAGTCAGGGATAGGCAACCTGGGGCCCTCCCGTTGTTGTGGAACTACATTTCCCATGAGGCATTGCAAGGCTGGCAGTTACAATTACTTCCAGAGGCATGATGGGACTTGATGGAAGGGCCCCAGGTTGCCTACCGCTGCTTTAAGTCATGTAAGTTGAGAGGTGGGGCCTCCATGGATGAGACTTGTTCTTCCAGCACATCCCAAAGCTGCTTGATTGGATTAAGATCTGGAGAATTTTCGAGGCCAAGTCAACACCTTGAACTCCTCCAACTCCTTATTGTGTCCCTCAAACCATTCTTGAACCATTTTTGCAGTGTGCATTATCCTGCTGAAAGAGGCCACTACCATCAGGGAGTACTATTTCCATAAAGAGGTGTACTTGCTCACCAGCAATGCTTAGGTAGGTGGTACATGTCAGAGTAATGTCCACATGAATGGCAGGAGCCAGGGTTTCCCCAGCAGAACATTCCCCAAAGCATCACAGCCTCTGCCGGCTTGCCTTCTTCCCATACTGCATCCTGTGGCATCTCTTCCCCAGGTAAGTGACGCACCCGGCCATCCACGTGATGTAAAAAAAAAGTGAATCATCAGACCAGGCCACCTTTTTCCATTGCTTCGTGCTCCAGTTCTGATGTTCATGTGCCCATTGTTTTGGCTGTGGACACAGGTCAGAATGGGCATCCTGACCAGTCTGCAGGCTACACAGACCCATACACAACTAACTGCGATGCCTATTTTTCCTGCTTTCAACACATCAGCTTCAGGGACAACATGTTCACTGGCCGCGTAATATATTCCAACCCACTTTCAGATGTCATTGCAACAAAATAATCAATGTTACTCACCTAACACACACCTAACCTGTCAGTGGTCATAAAGTTATGGCTGATCGATGAATATAAATTATATATGTATATATATATATATATATATATATATATATATATATATATATACATATATACACACACTATATATTCAAAAGTATTGGGACACCTGCCTTTACACACACGTGAACTTTAATGACATCCCAGCCTTAGTCCGTACGGCTCAATATTGAGTTGGCCCACCCTTTGCAGCTATAACAGCTTCAACTCTTCTGGGAAGGCCGTCCACAAGGTTTAGGAGTGTGTCTATGGGAATGTTTGACCATTCTTCCAGAAGTGCATTTGTTAGGTCAGGCACTGATGTTGGACGAGAAGGCCTGGCTCGCAGTCTTATTTATCCCAAAGGTGTTCTATTGGGTTGAGGTCAGGACTCTGTGCAGGCCAGTCAAGTTTCTTCACCCCAAACTCACTCATCCATGTCTTTATGGACCTTGATTTGTGCACTGGTACAAATCATTTGGTGGAGGGGGGTATTATGGTGGGGGGTTGTTTTTCTGGGGTTGGGCTTGGCCCCTTAGTTCCAGTGAAGGGAACTCTTAAGGTTTCAGCACACCAAGACATTTTGGACAATTTCATGCTCCCAACTTTGTGGGAACAGTTTGGGGATGGCCCCTTCCTGTTCCAATATGACTGTGCACCAGGAAATGAGGCGGACTCCAATTGACTTGCTGCAGCTTCTATTGCACATTGTGAGAAGCTCACAGTGTGCATACTGTAGGGAAGGCCAGAGGTCAGATTTAAGTATTAGCTCTGGCGGGAGATAGGTTTCCTTCCTGGGACTAAACATGATATAACCAAGTTATCAATGTAGGTCAGACAGACCCATTCAGGATTGTGTGCCTTTAATGGATATGCAGCATGGACTCTCATAGGTCAAGTGTGGAGGATTTCAAGGCTTCCAGGCCGGATGTAGCTGAATGCCAGATCTCAGTGTTTGCTTGATTACGTCAATTTCTTTTAATGTGTTATTGCTTTTTTATGTTACTGTACTTGTTCATCGCTCACAACGGAAACTGAACTCCAGCACAATGCTTGATGTGTTCTCGCTCTTAATGCACGAACCATGACCTCTCAGAGAAATTCAAAGCACAACCGCCATGTGACAGCAGTGGATTCATGGTCTGCCGTGTCCTCAGGAGAACTTTTTTATTTGAACAATCTACTGGGCCGCATCTGGGAACACAGGAGGGAAGGTGGAGGAGTCCATCACAGTCCAAGGCCTGATAGTTCCTGTCATTGCTTTAGACATGTAGCTGGGCTGAACAGATGGGGCAATTCTCTAAAGTGCACCCCTCATTAAAATCCACCATTTACAACTTGGTGCATGTCAGCATTGCCAAATCATATTACTAATCTGAGTAAAACACAAGAACCCCATTCATTCCATGGATGGGAAAAAAGGCTGCCTCATGTGACCTAAAGCCAAGGCAAAAGAATCAAATGGCAACCTGGAGTCTTGCTGATGCGATACTTTATATTTAATTGTTCTGGTGCTAGTGGGTTTTAGCATAAAACATTTGGTGCATCGAGCAATTCACTAACTTATGGCAAAAACTAACCCTTTCCTGTAACCCCAACACTAACCCCCCATACCCTAACACTAACCCTCACTATAACCCTAACCTCTAATACCCTAACACTAACCCCCCCATACCCTAACACTAACCTTCCCTATAAACCTAACCTCCCATACCCTAACACTAACCCTCCCATACCCTAACACTAACCATCCCATACCCTAACACTAACCCTCCCTATAAACCTAACCTCCCATACCCTAACACTAACCCTCCCATACCCTAACACTAACCATCCCATACCCTAACACTAACCCTCCCTATAAACCTAACCTCCCATACCCTAACACTAACCCTCCCATACCCTAACACTAACCCCTCCATACCCTAACACTAACCCTCCCTATAACCCTAACCTCTAATACCCTAACACTAACCCTCCCATACCCGAACACTAACCATCCCTATAACCCCAACCTCCCATACCCTAACACTAACCCCCCCATACCCTAACACTAACCCTCCCTATAACCGTAACCTCCCATACCCTAACACTAACCCTCCCTATAACCCTAACCTCCAATACCCTAACACTAACCCCCCCATACCCTAACACTAACCCTCCCTATAACCGTAACCTCCCATACCCTAACACTAACCCTCCCATATCCTAACACTAACCCTCCCTACAACCCTAACATCCAATACCCTAGCACTAACCCCCCATACCCTAACACTGACCATCCATATAACCCTAACCTCCCACACCCTAACACTAACCCTCCCATACCCTAACGCTAACCCTCCCTATAACCCTAACACTCCATATAACCCTAACACTATCTCTCCCCATAACCCTAACACTAACCCTCCCTATAACCCTAACACTAACCCTCCCTGTAACCCTAACAAAATAGCCCCAACACTAGCCCACCCTGTAATTCTAACACTAACCCTCTCTGTAACCCTAAAACTAACCCTACCTGTAATCCTAATGCTAACTCTCCCCCTTCCCAGTAACCCTAACACTAAACTTACATGTAACCTTCATGTTACCCTAACATGAACCCTCTTTGCAATCCTAACACAGTTCTTTTCTGTTTTAGCATAAAACTTCTGGTGCACGCAGCAATTCGCTAACTTAAGGTACACACTAACTCCCCCCGTAACCCTAACACTAATCCTCCTTATATTCCTAACACTAACCCTCCCTGTAACCTTAACAATAACCCTCCCTATAACCCTAACACTAACCTTTTCTATAGAACTAACACTAACTCTCCCTGTAACCCTAACACTAACCCTCCCTGTAACCCTAACATCAAACCTTCCTGTCACCTTAGCACCAATCCTTCCTGCTTCTGTTGTAAATAAGTTTAAAGGCCCCTTTCACACTGTGGCTGCCCGTGCGTTATCGCTTAAGCGTCGCTCGTTTTAGTAACGCTTTAGCGCTGTTTAAGCTGCGCTTTCCGGGCGCTAGCCTTTAACCCCCGCTAGCGGCCGAAGAAGCGCTTATTTTGCGGTGCTTCCGAAGCGATTTTCAGGTGTTTCCAAAGCACTGCCCATTCATTGCTGTGGGCAAGGCGTTTTGGGAGCGGTGTATACATCGCTCTCAAAGCGCCCCAAAGATGCTGCTTACAGGACTTTTTTTCTCTTCCCGCAAGCGCACCGCCCCGGTGTGAAAGCACCTGGGCTTTCAGATTCGGGCGGCATGAGAGGCAGTTTTCAGGCGCTTTACAGGTGTGATTTCTAATGCTAAAACACCTGAAAACTGCTTCAATGTGAAAGGGGTCTAAAAGACAAGATTACATATTTACATTTATCTCCATTTATCCTTTCCTCTGATATTACATAAACCGATATCTGTATTTAAAAATACTTATTATTTAATGGCAAATCGAATTTCAAAATGCCTTTGCATGGCATAAAAATGATTTATTTAATGAAATACAGTGCAGGCTTTTATCCTGCAGATGCCACTGTTGCAGTCTATACAAATCTCACAGCATAGTTCAAAAGTCTCATCATATAGCTGCTGTGTTCTGTGTAACCAAATATAGATATAGATAGAATAGAAAGGCCAACACATGATTTAAAGAGAGAGAGAGAGAGAGAGAGAGAAAGCTAGGGAGGGAAAGTGAGCAAGAGAGAGGGAAATATAAAATAAGATAGATAGATAGATAGATAGAGATAGATAGATAGATAGATAGATAGATAGATAGATAGATAGATAGATAGATAGATAGATAGATAGATAGATAGATAGATGCAGGGCTTTTTTCCCAGAGAATAGGTGCAGGTACTCCCCACTTCCAAGTCATCCCATAGTCTCCACCCCCTACCCACCTCCAAGCACCGTCCCTTGGTTCCACCCCCGATCCACCTCCCTAGATCCCCTGCAGCCAGCAATAATACCCCCCCCCCCCCCTCCAATAACAACAGATACCCCTAGCAACAATAGATCCTCCATCCTCCGCAACAACAAAAAAATCCTAGCAACAATGGACCAACCCCAACAAATATAGACCCTCCTTCTCCCAGCAGCCAGTATCAATATATCCTCTAGAACCCAGAAACTAGAGATCCCTTCATCAACAGTAGATCCCTTCCAGCAATAACTGACTCCCCAGCAACCTACAACCCCCCAGCAACAATAGACCCCCTGCAGAAATAGATCCCCCTAGCAACTACAGATCCCCCAGCAGCCAGCATCAGTAGACCCTCCAGCACACCCAAGCACCCCTTGTCATTACATGCATTCAGCACTGGATGTGCCAGAACTGTGTTCCCTGACCTTCCCAATGAAAAAAAATGCGCTGGTTATATTGGGTATAAAGATAGATAGATTTGTATGGAATTTGTTAATGATAACAAGAAAAGCAGTAAAATAGATAACCTGCAGCCAACAACAATACCCCCCCCCCCCCCCCATAAAAACAGATACCCCTAGCAACAATAGATCCTCCACAACAACAAAAAAATCCTAGCAACAATAGACCAACCCCAACAACAATACATTCAGCACTGGAGTTGCCAAAACAGATAGATAGATAGATAGATAGATAGATAGATAGATAGATAGATAGATAGATAGATAGATAGATAGATAGATAGATAGATAGATAGATAGATATTGGATAGCTCAATGGTAGATACACTACGCAACTGAAAACTATACACATTTGTAACTATGAAGTATGATTTAGCATTTATGCACTAATACTCCCACTTCCTCTTTCTGTCACCTTTTAAGGTTCCCGGTAAAAATGAATTAACTTCATTAAAACATCATGAACCATAGTAAAGGATCATACTTGCATAAAATTTGACTACACTGTGGAGTCAATTAGAAATATAGTGTTGCACTAGAAAGGATTCAGAAAAGGTCATACCTATTTTTCATCAGCTTGTTTCTTACACGTTTCCCCTTAACACCTATTTTTTTTTTCCCCGTGTAATATTAAACTTTAATTAGTCCATATCTGGATCAATTATATCGTGCAAGAGTAAGGACCTTCAGCTAGCAGGAGAAGATGGAAATTGAGTCATTACCCGAACGGTTACAATGAGATTCTGCAAATCAGCTAAGGGATGTCATCAAGCGATGATAACTTTATTAAAGAGTCATTACTTAGACACTGACGGCAGCCATATTGTATCTGCAATCAACTTTATACATAAGTCACCAGGAACATTACAGAGACATGGTGTCACTCACAGGAAATCTCATTTCCTACATACAGCCAAACATCTTACAAAAAAAGAGAATGATGAGGATGTGGCCTTCATACGACCAAACCCTGTCCAAAATATAAATGCATCTTCTGTAAGCCATGACCTTATGGATTAGACTGACTATAGATGATTCCACAAGAGTGATGGCATAACAGCCTCTTTCCTCAAAAACGTTGACAACTTGTAGTAGACCTCCTTGCAACCCGGCCAGTCATGTCTGTGATGATAATGAGGTCTGAGGAACCCCAAACTGTGTGAAGTGAATGGAGGAGTCATACTGAACCAAGGCCACTCTCATTTTTCCCAGAACTTGCAAGATGACTACATTTACATTTCATGCCCATAGTGGGAAGCAAAATAGGTGACACTTTTGATAAAACCCCACTATAACAGCTCAGATTAAGATGCTCTGCAAAGTTAGATGGAAAGCAGAGGAATCATAAAACCCAAAGAAAACAGTCCAAGCTGGAAGCAAAGCAGAATGCAATAAACCACCATTAGCCAGAATTATCAAAAGGCTTCTAGTGCAGCCATGTCGTAAATAGCCAGGTCTTAAAACAGTCTAGAGAATGGTTTGAGCAAATACACATTCTGAGTTAAGCTCTTTCTATATTGCATGATTCTTATGCCCCGTACACACGGTCGGACTTTGTTCGGACATTCCGACAACAAAATCCTAGGATTTTTTCCGACGGATGTTGGCTCAAACTTGTCTTGCATACACACGGTCACACAAAGTTGTCTGAAAATCCGATCGTTCTAAACGCGGTGACGTAAAACACGTACGTCTGGACTATAAACGGGGCAGTGGCCAATAGCTTTCATCTCTTTATTTATTCTGAGCATGCGTGGCACTTTGTCCGTCGGATTTGTGTACACACGATCGGAATTTCCGACAACGGATTTTGTTGTCGGAAAATTTTATCTCCAGCTCTCCAACTTTGTGTGTCGGAAAATCCGATGGAAAATGTCCGATGGAGCCCACACACGGTCGGAATTTCCGACAACACGCTCCGATCGGACATTTTCCATCGGAAAATCCGACCGTGTGTACGGGGCATTACTGTGATGGAGTTACCTTAGAAAAAAAGTGGTTACATAGATGTATAGGAAAAAAGACAGGTAGGACACATGTTCTCTCTTAAGACAGACATTCTTAAAATCCATATCATATTTAGTGTCTAGCAAATCTTAATTTCATTCTGTGCAATAACATGTTGGCTGTTGGATTGTGAAACCTTGTCAATATATTTCAAATAGTGGGCAGTAAGAGTATGTCAGCTGAAGCATAATAAAATACACTCCAACCCTCAGAGGACCAGGTGTGTTCATTCTGTAACAACTTGTCCAGGGGCTAGAAAAGTGGGCTCTTGTTCAACATTGGAATTACTAAGGATACTGAGAGGGTCATGTTTCTGAGAGCCATCAGATTGCACTTACTCTACAAGTGAAGTGGACTCTGCTTAGAGTCAAAAACCAGGCAAACTATTTTTTCCCTTTCAATCCTGTTTATTTTTTGGGTGCTTATTGTCTGTAATAATATTGTTTGTCTGGTAATATTTTTTTTTCCTGTAAATATTTTGCAATATATTGCACATTCACACCAGTCCCTACCCTCTAGGAGCTTACAATCTAAGATCCCTAACTCACATTCATACATACACATACTAGGGCCAATTTAGACAGGATCCAATTAACCTACCAGCATGTCTTTGGAGTGTGGGAGGAAACCGGAGTACCCAGAAGAAACCCATGCAAGCACAGGGAGAACATGCAAACTCCAGGCAGGTAGTGTTGTGGTTGGGATTCAAACCGTTGACCCTAGTGCTGCTAGGTGAAAGTGCAAGCCACTTAGCCACTGTGCTGCCCAAAGAACAGAACTGACCTCTGAAAGGGAAGGGCCTGCATCCTTAAACCCCTGGAGGCGCAGGGTACCTGACAGGGGCAAGGTACTCTTGGTATACCTAGACTAAAGCAAGGTGGACCACACTCCTTAGGGACCTGTCGAAGCTGGTCCTCCAAGCACTTGGCGGGGGCTATCCCGAAGAAAGACCCCCAGTTGAGGTGAAGAAAAGGTACAAAGGTCACAGATTTTCCCTCCAACATCAAGACACTAAAAAGCGCCATGTTCAGTACACAAAGCAGTACACATGCCCACTCAAGAAGCATGTGCAAATCTATATTATACGCTCAGACTTCGAAGGGCCAATGCAGTTATCCAGACAGCTAAAATCGCATGGGAGCGAGATGTGGGACCCATAGGTGACTCAGACTGGGAGGAAATACTGGAAGGGGTCAAGACCGCATCCCCTAAACTCTCAGATTGACTGACACAACTATACATTATACACCATGCATACTTAACATCACTGAGACTAGCCAAGTTTCAACCCACACAAAGTCCTGTGTGCCCCTTGTGTGCACAGGCCCCCGACTCATTTTACCATCTGATATGGAGCTGCCCTAACATACAAACCTACATACAGGTAGTTCACTTCCTCCATGACAATATGGGCTCTCCTGTGGTCCTTGACCCAAAGCTCTGTCTGCTGGGCTTATTGCCTGAAGCTGAAGTTGATAAATACCAAGCTATATTTATGTATGAAACTTTATTCATAGCACGAAAAGCTGTGGCCAGGGCGTGGATGCAGGCGCTACCCCCTACACACCAGAACTGGAAAAAGGAAATCAACGACGCCCTTCCATATAGAAAAATGATCTATACCCATAGAGGCTGTACACAAAAATATTCCAGAGTATGGGATAGATGGCTGGAGGACGGTGAGACATGTACCTAACCGACCCACACCTAGGTGTGGGGAAAAGACAATGTTACTGGTATTAAAAAAATGTTATACTAGTCACACACTTTGTATGATTTAGTGAACTTATGTTGACTGTACCTATGCTTACCATGTTCATGTTTGCATCTCAATAAAGTTGTTTTTTCCAATAAAAAAAAAAAGAAGCATGTGCAAAAAGGTAACGTGATCCAGTACCAGTGAAACTCAGTGGGGGCACAAACCCATAGTGTTTTTCCAGTACCCCTGGGACGACACCCCCCTGGGGCATATCTTCGGGAGCTCCTGGCGCATCCCACACATATTTGTATGGCATTCATATACAGGCCTGTCAAGTTAAAACAGCAGTCATTGATCATTTTGGAGAGCTTTATTTGACAATACCTTTTGCCAATATAGGCAATAGGAATTTTTAATGAGCATCATGGTCAAAGGAATTCTTTTGTGTAGCCCAACAAATAGTTTGCTACAGTGAGGTTAACCCGTTTCTAACTGTCAGCCATGTACAATGTAGCTCACAGGGACGATCAATAAATGTCAGGAGCTCTCAGGATTGTTTTAAAGCTAAGTAACATTGTTTTAATACCAGCATTTCAGTCCAGGAAGTAGATGGTGACCCTGGATGATGCCTTAACAATCATGGAGATGTCCTTCAAGAGAGAAATGCACATAAAGCATTTTTTGGGGGAGCACGGTAATCTCAGTGAGATGTAAGAAATACCCTTAAGTGTTACACTTGCGTATTACTTAGCATGCATGAACAATATATATATATATATATATATATATATATATATATATATATATATATATATTTATACAGTATATATATGATGCTAGGGCCGCTTTAAGGTTTTAGAGATTTTTAAATAAAATCTTTTACCCTGCACCTGATGTTTGCTCGGTAGAGTTCCAATTTAATGTAAGCTACTCAACATGCACACACAGTCGTTGGCTTTTGGCAGAGTTTGTGTTCTAAATGTTCTGCATTTGCCACGGATAGCAGTGCCCATTTTCTGTTTACCTTTATTAAATCCATAAAAACGCTCACGATGATGTTTCCTCTTAAAAGGTTATATAACGACTAGAAAATTAGGCTCAGAGCACTTATCTAATAGGAGCACTTCATGGGTGTTTTAAGAGGGCCATAAACATAGAAATAAGCAGAAATGACAGGTCGACGTTAGCCGTGATGTGCTACGTGAACTCAACAACTTCTCCATGTTTATAAGTCCTTGGAGACCCATCAGGGCCATTCATGAGAGATTGTTAATAACGTTAACCTCTTGTCAGAAAAATCACTGCTAGGTTAACGAGGGCTGATGTACTAAAAGCTTGTACCTCCATATACCAGAACCTGCCTGGAGCTTTGTAGTCTAGAGCTTTGCCTATACCTTATTCAGTGTTCTAGAGCAGTGGTTGCCACCCATTCAGACCTCACGGACCACTAAACCTACAATTTTGAACCCTGAGGATCACTATCATGAATTTTACATGCATTATATACACAATGCTCAAGTTCTCTACCCCCCTCCTCCTGGATCACACTGCTGCCTTATACACACAATGCTCCTGCTCTCTGCCCCCCTCCCCCTGGATCACACTGCTGCCTTATACACACAATGCTCCGGCTCACTGCCCTTCTCCCTCTGGATCACACTGCTGCCTTATACACATAATGCTCTGGCTCTCGGCCCCCCCTTCCCCTGGATCACACTGCTGCCTTATACACATAATGCTCCGGCTCTCTGCCCCCCTCCCCCTGGATCACATTGTCTGGCTCTCTGCCCCCCCGGATCCCACTGCTGCCTTATACACACAATGCTCCAGCTCCTTGCCCCCCCCCCCGGACCACACTGCTGCCTTATACACACAATGCTATGGCTCTCTGTCCTTCTCCTTCTGGATCACACTGCTGCTTTATACACACAATGCTCCCGCTCTAGGCCAACCTTCCCCTGGATCACACTGCTGCTTTATACACACAATGCTCTGGCTCTCTGCCCCCCTCCCCCTGGATAGCTCTGCTGCCTTATACACACAAAGCTCCGGCTCTCTGCCCCCTCCCCCTGGATCACACTGCTGCCTTATGCACACAATGCTCCGGCTCTCTGCCCTTGTCCCTCTGGATCACACTGCTGCCTTATACACACAATGCTCTGGCTCTCGCCCCCCCCTTCCCCTGGATCACACTGCTGCCTTATACACATAATGCTCCGGCTCTCTGCCCCCCTCCCCCTGGATCACACTGCTGCCTTATACACACAATGCTCTGGCTCTCTGCCCCCCCGGATCACACTGCTGCCTTATACACACAATGCTCCAGCTCTCTGACCCCCCTCGGACCACATTGCTGCCTTATACACACAATGCTATGGCTCTCTCTCCTTCTGGATCACACTGCTGCCTTATACACACAATGCTCTGGCTCTCGGCCAACCTTCCCCTGGATCACACTGCTGCCTTATACACACAATGCTCTGGCTCTCTGCCCCCCTCCCCCCCGGATCACTCTGCTGCCTTATACACACAAAGCTCCAGATTTGGAGCTCATCTCCTTATACAGCTCAAGCCCCGCTCTCTCTCCCACAGTCTGTAATCAGCGCTGCCTCTTTCTTCACCTCCCGCTCTCTGCACTACTCCCAGTGCCTCCCTCTGAGTTCACAGGAGACAGAACTACAGAGGAGGCATCAGGTATCAAAAATTTTTCTTTACTCTTGGTCTAAGATTGGCTCTTTCTGTGCTGTAGGTGGCTCTGTGGAAATCAGAGGAGTAGGCAATGTGTAGATGGAGTGGAAATGATACATTATGTGATAATGCATGTTAAGTAGCCATGTGGATACTTCATGGCTTCCAGAATGATGTTGAGGTATGACCTCTCTTTGCTGTAAGAGGAGTGTTTGTGAAGGAGATAGAAACTGGCTCCTTGTATGGCCAGTGGCACAACTGTCCTTCCTGACTGTTTGCCCTGCTTTATAGTGAACTTGTCAGACCCTAAAAAATGGTTACGTTAGCAATACTGCTGAAGTGCAGGTATCTTCTGGTGCCTGCAAATACCCATGCTAGTCTTTGTGTATATGTGGTGCCTTGCATTGGCTCTTATCTTCAGTGTCAGTAGTAAGTCTATTCCCTTTGCAGGTCTAAGCCCCCACCATGCAACAGTCAAGAGGCAGAACCTCTGCTGGCCACTGGGATTCCAGCATTTAACTAAAATTGCGGTGAGGTTAACATCAGGAAAGGTGAGAAATTGTTCTGACTATTTCCTAGTTCCCTGGAACATCAGCATAGGCATTTGAAGGCACCACGTGGAATATGTGCTTTACCAACAGTGGTAGGATTGTTTGGACATGACAGTTGCTGCAGAATTGAGTAAGGGTTACCTGATGCTGTCCGTGACTATGTTTTTTAAGAGGGAAAGGAGCATATAGGTTAGCTCAGGGCAAAAAGCATGACCTAAGCATGTGCTTATTTTGCTTATTGGTTAATCCCAATCTCCTCTAACCTTTCTACCGTTAATCCCTGTTATCAAGAACCCCAAATTAATCCCTGTGATCTAGTACCCCACTCTTATTCCTGTGCACTTGAACCCAGCTCAATCCCTGTGACCTAGAACCCACCTCTAATCCCTGGGAACTAGAACCCCACTCTAATCCGCGTGATCTAGAACCAAGCTCTAATCCCCATGATCCAAATCCCATCTCTAATCCCTATGGCCTAGAACATAGCTCTTATTCTCATGGTCTAAAACCCAGCTCTTATGTCCATGATCTAGAACCTAGCTCTAATCCCCCCATGATCTAGAACGGGGTCTCCAAACCTTCTATGCAGAGGGTCAGTCTACTACCCTATAGACCTCAGGGGAGCCAGTCTGTGGTCCGTGGGAGTAAAAAATGGTATCAGTGAAAAGAGTAGCACCCCATCAATGGGGTCAGTGGGAAGAATAATGCCCCATTTTTGGTGTCAGTGGGAGGAATATTCCCTTATGTCAGTGGGAGAAACAGTGTCCGAAGGGCCAGATAATAGGCAAGCAAAGGGCAGCATCTGGCCCTCAGGCCGCAGATTGGAGACCACTGATCTATAACACAGCTCTAATGCCGGGCAATGAGGAAGAAGGTCATCCTTCGAAATGCGTCAGCCGGCAGTGACTCCTGCAATCTCCTCTGTTACAATCGGGAGTCTGTTACCATCTTGAACAATTGCTGTCATCTGGAGACTACTTGTATCATGATTTTTTTTGTTTACACGTTTGTGAGTAGTTTTCTATTTTACTTTTAAATAAAATATTTACCTAAGGATAATGCACAAGGTCAGTGCGCCCTTGTTTTCTTTCTTTTCCCTACAGCTCTAATGCCCCATGATCTAGAACACATCTCTAATCCCCATGATCTAGATCCCAGCTCTAATCGCCATGGTCTAGAACCCAGCTCTAACCGCCACAATCTAGAACCCAGCTCTAATCCCCATGATCCAGAACCCAGCTCTAATCCCCATGATCCAGAACCTATCTCTAATACACATGATCTAAATCCCAGCTCTAATCCCCATGATCTAGAACACAGTTCTAACCCCCACAATCTAAAACCCAGCTCTAAACCTCATGATCCAGACCCCCAACTCTAACCGCCATGATCCAGAACCCAGCTCTAATCTCCAAGGTCTGAAGCCCAAGCTGTTTCTGCTGAGATCCTGCTTGCACTACACTTTCACCCAACAATAAGTCAAAGCTACATCTCCCTGAGCCGCTGCTGATGGTAGTTATGTAAGAAAAAGCGCAAGGTGTTTTATTTCATTCTGGAAAATGAGCGTCTGCAGGAGACCTTTAACTGTAGTGAATTAAGTAGAAAGTCACTTTCATGCCTAATAGCGTTGGGTTCATGAATTTGTTTTAGAACAATTTTTCATGTGGAAAGGAGTGTTCCTGCTGGGGTGATAAATTTGCCTGCAGATAACTCTGACAATCCTCAGATATTTGGCTGATTATCTAAACCTGCAATAAAAGGAATAACGCTTGCAAAAATAACACATTGTGTCCTCTTCTGTGTGTCATAAAATGATAGGTCACTTGCACGCTCCATGCTGTCCTATAGGGCTTATTAAAGAGCACATCCAGACAAGTCAAATCAATCAATTGCTAATGCCATCAGGAAATACGGCAACAGTATCTAAAACCCAACTCCTGCTAAAGTATTTGTTTGCAATAGAGTAGCGAAGGGTTTGATACCCTCCTACACATTTTATTGCAGCTGTGAAGATTTCCTTTCACTTCCTGTCCTCTCGATGAAATAGGAAGTTAGGGGAGATTAAGGGCAATAAATCAACTTTTTATCAGAAAAGGGCTAGAATCTCTGTTATGTCTGCCACCACATTGATTGGAGCTGTCCTCTCTTTTTGTAACTGAGACACCCTGTGTGTAAGACTGTGACAAGGTGTCACCAAGACAGGAAGTGAGGGAAAATATCATGAAAGCAGCTAATGGCAGTAGTGTCTGTTCTTGGGAGGACTTGTGCAAACTTTAAAATGAAATCAAGGCACACGTTAACTCAAAAAGTCCTGTCGTTTTCCATTTAAAGTGGACCTGTAATCTGGTCACACTGGGCAATATAGCAGATTTCCTTTGCAGGTTAGAAGTGCTTTCTCCCCTCCTCTCACCTTTACCATTGGGTTTAAACCGAGTTACCTTCCCTTGTTTGTCCCATCTGCTGGGCTTCTCTATTATCAGCTTCCCTTATCATTTTAAACCGTGGGTCAAAAACCTGTGAGTACGAAGTGGATCCTGAGGTAGCCCATTTCGGGCAAAACGTGTTTGATCCCACCACTCTTTGTTATCTTCCAGTGCTTTGTTGTTTGTATAACAAGCTTGGTACGGTCTACTACATGATTTTAGAATGTATTTCTAGATTTTAATTGTGTATAATAAACATTATTGTTTTTATTCCACGTTGCATTGTTTTGGGACTGCAATTTTTGCACGTTAAAAAAATATACCCTGTTATAAGGCAACAAGGTCTAATGTCATATTTTTGCAGTTTCTCTGTCAATGTTACTGCGTTTATTGGTAACAGTGTTTTGGGTATTATCCAGAGTTTGAACTGGATCTGGCATAAATCTGTTACATATCTGTTTTCTATTCCTTAAGATCAGCCATGCTGATACTTGCAGTTCCATGGTTTTAAAAGGTCTGATGTTCTTCCTGATTGATACCAGGTCTGGAATGTAGCAAGTTGTACATTAAAGCTTTGTAGTATATCAGAATCTACATCTGAGCGCTTGGCTCCGGCACGTCTGTTGCTGACAATACACTGCAAGTAATCTTCAAAGAGAGCCATGGCTGCCAGGATGATTGATGACGGTGGGTGACAAAGATCAAAGGATCAACAGGCACCCAGAGATGATACCAGGACAATGCTGCCCCTAGAGGCCAATACAGCAAGATTGACAGTAATACAAGATATTAAAAGGACTACCTCTTGGCAATAGCTCATTGGACAGGAGGATAGTGGGGGTGGTTATGAATGTGTTTGGATGAATGTGTAAAAAGGGCACACAAAAGGGAATTTGTCCCTTTTCGCTGTTGGTTCAAGCCTGGTGGCTGCCTGAGCCACATGGATATCTCTCTTGGTCATCTGAGCCCAACTAGAAGAAACTAATCTCGCGGAGAGCCTTGTATCTTTGATATTCTTGTATTATGTGTTTTATTGGTATATGTTTGTAATATCTTTCCTTACTATTTTATGTTAGTGTATTCCTATTTTATTGGGAAATAAATAAGACTTTGTTTTATTAAGCTGTGTGCTTGGTTTCATAGCTAGCCTTGTATTATTGTGATAGCAATAGTAACATGTGATCAGAGTTTTAATAGAATAGCTAATTATAGGAATAGACAAGTTAATACATAGGTGTGATAGATAGAGGGAGTCCATAACCACCCTCGAATAATATTTGTTTGCACCAATTACTTCATACCCTATTTACGCGTATTGGCCTGGGAGATCCAGGGAGACTTAATTTCAATTAACTTTAACTCTTACCCATTCCACCCAAAACTAAGAAGAAACTATTGGCAATGCAAACACATATTGACAAATTTTGGGACTTAGCTAGCAGGGAAGCCAGGTGCAGAAGACAAATGCCAGATCTGAAAATTCAACTGGCCAGCAAACTCCTATCAGTCAAATCAAATAGAAAAAAATAAAAATAAATTACATTTGACCCGAATACAACTTTAAATTGCCTCCTATTAAATTCCTCATGCAATTTCATTCCTCTTTCTTGCCAGTAAATTAACCGTTTTTTTACATAATCTGCGAGTCCTCCTTTCCTAACGATCCATCTTGTGTGGCGAAATTATAAGGCGCTTTGTTACGCCGCTGATTTATAAACCGTAACACCAAATGTCACATATCACGGCGCCGCACACATTGACCGTCCCTTATGCCTTAGCCTGTCTAGCATCCAACTCCAGCTACACGGAGATTGGTGGGGATTAATATTCAGGAGACAATCGTCAAAGATTGGACAATATTAAACGTGCCGCATCTGCGGGTTCCCAGAATATGACATTCTAACAATGGAGACCTGAAGATTGAGACAAGGCTAAGAGGCAATTAGTAGAGCAAATACCATTCTATAACATGGCTTACATGAGTTGACATGTCGAAGATATCAGAAGAGGAGCCCTATATAGAACTCGGCAATGGTTTAATCAGCAAGCTACAGTGTAATTGCATTGGAAGTCTCTGCAGATAAAAATAAATGATACAGTTTTGTCCAAACATAGAAGCCTCAATATAAGCAGTGTAAATAGATATACAGGGGCCCTGAAGCAGAAGATACATAGGGCACCTAAAGTGAATATAAATGATAAAATGACTGGCGTCAGAATAAAGACTGATCAGATATCTAGCAGTTCCCTGATTGGATAAAGTTGCAGATTTCAGAAAAAACTGTCAAGGCTTGGATTAAAGAGCCATGAAATAAATATTGAAGAGCCACACCACTGGTAGAAAAAGTTCAGATACGACATTATTTCGATAAAGGTCAGGGTGAAAATCATAAAAAATAACCAACGCATTTCGGCAGTCCAAACCCGCCCCCTTCATCAGGTCTTGAGATTGGAAACAATATCTATGGACTAGAAGTGAACTGGACCTTTAACCACTTGACCTCCCATTCATGACCAGACCATTTTTTGCGATACGGCACTGCATTACTTTAACTGACAATTGCGCAGTCATGCGACGCTGTTCATAAATAGAGCTTTCTTTTGGTGGTATTTGATCACCTCTGTGTTGTTGGTTTTTTTTTGCTATAAGCAAAAAAGTATAAAATTCTCTTTCTGCTATAAAAAATATCCAATAAAAAAATTGAAATAAATCAAATTTTAACCTCCGGAAGACGTAATTCCCTTCATGACCAGGTATTTTTTTGCGATTATGGCACTGCGTTACTTTAACTGACAATTGCGCAGTCATGCAACGCTGTACCCAAATAAAATGTAATCTTTTTCCCCACAATAAGAGCTTTCTTTTGGTGGTATTTGCTCACCTCTGTTTTTTTTTTTTTTTTTGCACTAATAACCAAAAAAAGACCAATAATTTTGAAAAAAAACAAAAAAAACAATATTTTTGACTTTCTGCGATAAAACATCTCCAATAAAAAAATCAAATTTCTTCATAAATTTTTGCCACTCTGTATTCTGCTACATATTTTTGGTAAAAAAAATCCCAATAAGTGTATATTGATTGGTTTGCACAAAAGTTATAGCATCTACAAACTATGTGATATATACTGCAAATCATTTTTTCTTTTTTTTTTCTAGTAATGGCGGCAATCAGCGACTTATAGCGGGGCTGCAATATTGCGGCGGACATTTTTTTTATGTTTAAATTCTTTTAATTAATTTATAGAAAAAAGATTTAAAAATACTATATATCACATTGCGGCGAATATTCGGACACTAACTGACACTTTTGACACGTTGCAGGAGCCAGTGACAGTAATACAGTGATCAGTGCTAAAAATATACACTGTACTAATGACACTGTCTGGGAAGGGGTAACATCTAAAGCGATCAAAGGGTTAAATGTGTGCCTAACCAGTGTTTTTGTGTACTATGTGGTGCTTTTACTAAGGGATGTGATGGATTTTCTTTCCCTGTTTTGACAGGTTCGCCGCGGCAAATTGAGCCAAAAGTTTGGCCTCCCCCCCCCCCCACAGCCGGGTCTTTGAGAAAGCACAACGTAAATCGCGCATGCGCATTAGGACACCAGCTGTGAAGCCGCAAGTCTTCATTGCCGGTTTCCTATAGCCAAGATGGTGGCAGCAGCACCATCAAGAATCGGCTCGGGTGAGGACACTGCTGGATCCCTGGACAGGTATGTACCCTAATAGTAAAAGTCAACAGCTACAGTATTTGTAGCTGCTGCTTTTATGTATATATATATATATTTTTTTTTTTTGGGGGGGGGGGGGGTGGGGGCAGAACTCCTCTTAGCTGAATTTAAAGAAAAAAAAAACAGACTTATGCTGCGTACACACGGTCGGACTTTTCAACCGGACTGGTCCGAGGGACGCCGACGGACCAAATCCAGCGGACAATCCGATCGTGTGTGGGCTTTACCGGACCTTCAGCTGACTTTTCCAGTCGCAAATGACTTTACTTTTTGACTTTAGATTTTGAACATGCTTCAAATCTTTACGTCGTAACTCCGCCGGACCCAGAAATCCGCTCGTCTGTATGCTAGTCCGACGGACAAAAACCCAAGCTAGGGCAGCTATTGGCTACTGGTTATCAACTTCCTTATTTTATATGTGTATGTCATCACGTACGAATCCATCGGACTTTTGTGTGATCATATGTAGTTATGTCCGTTCGTTAGAAAGTCCGCCGCAAGTCCGCCAAAAGTCCGTCGAAAGTCTGTCGGACGGGCTGTCGGACTTTTGTAGCCGAAAAGTCCGAACGTGTGTACGCGGCATTAGTGTTGAAGTATAGGAAGCTCACCACTAGTGTCCAGGAGACAATATATAGTTGAATTAAAAGAAATAAAAACAGACTTGGTCTTGAAGTGTAAGAGGCTCACCACCAATGTCCAGGAGACAATATATAGCTGAATAAAAAAAACAAAAAACAAAAAAAAAAAAAAACAGATTTAGTGTTGAAGTGTAGGAGGCTCACCACCAGTGTTCAGGAGACAATATATAGCTGAATTAAAAAACAAAGAAAAAAAAAAAAACAGACTCAGTGTTGAGGTGTAGAAGGCTCACCACCAATGTCCAGGAGACACATATGAAGCCATCAGGTAGCTTATCCCACCAGTATATAGCAGTAAAAAGTATCAATTGTGGATGGACTATCCCTTTAAAACAATATCTTTTTCAGTTAGACAAGAATTTTTTTCTTCAAAGTCTTTTTTTTTTTAATATAAATTCACTATTTCCCTTGCTGTAGAATTTTTATTTTTTACTATATATGTATATTTAAAACACATAGTAGTTGACGGATGGCAGATCACAATCTTCAGGTGACATATGGCCAGCCACGTCCTTATATAACATAAGTTACAGAATGCTGGATCTCCTGCCAAAAGTTCTCGCAAAAAATAGAAACAAACTATTGCACAGCTACGAGCCCGGGTATCACAAGAGACAAAAGAAGAACATCAATCACCGCGCACACACGTAATATAGAGAAACCAAAAAAAAAACATAATAAAAAACAACCAAAAAAAACCTGCTGTATATTTAAGATGGATTTGCTGCCACAAAGTTTGAAATGTTATATCTCATTAGAGCAGCGGAAGGATACATTTAAAGGGTAATTTCACCCAGCAATGAAAATGTAGCTTTGGCTTGGAAGTTATTAAAGTGGTTTTAAAGGCAAAAAGGTTTTCTTTTTACCTTAAAGTGGTTGTAAACCTCAGACATGAAATATGAACAAAGTATATCCTTCTATAGTGTGTACTTGTCTCAGTTAAGAGCACTAAGTGTCCATTCTGTCTGCTGCTTCCTTCCTCTGCTAACAACATGAGTCACTTCTAACAAGTTTTCCTGACACCAAGAGAAAAAAGGAGACAAGGGAGGGATCTCCAGCACACAGCCTGTGATTGACAATCTCAGCTCTGTTCCTGTGTGCTGTGTGGAGGGGGGTGTCCCTTCCCTCCAATCAGCTCTCAGAGCTCTTCTCTCTCCTCAAATATTGATTTGATTTGTAATTATTTTCGGTTCATTTACTTTCTATTTTGTTAATTGATAAAAATAAACTATTAACACTTCTATTTTCAAAAGCATACATACAGTGCCTTGAAAAAGTATTCATACCCCCTGAAATGTTCCACATTTTGTCATGTTACAACCAAAAATGTGAATGTATTTTATTGGGATTTTATGTGATAGACCAACACAAAGTGTCAGATAATTGTGAAGTGGAAGGAAACTGATAAATGGTTTTCAATATTTTTTTACAAATAAAACTGTGAAAAGTGTGGGGGGTATTTGTATAGCGCCCCCCTGAGTCAATACTTTGTAGAACCGCCTTTCACTGCAATTACAGCTGTAAGTGTAAGTTTATAGGTTGGACTTGTATCTTTTTCAACCTCACCTACTATGTAACTATGTAACTATCTAAGTCTTGTTGGGGATGTCTCTACCAGCTTTGCTTATCTAGAGTGAAATTTTTGCCCATTCTTCTTTGCAAAATATCTCAAGCTCTGTCAGATTGGATGGAGAGCGTCTGTGAACAGCAATTTTCAAGTCTTTCCACAGATTCTCAATTGGATTTAGGTCTGGACTTGGACTGGGCCATTCTAATGCCCCGTACACACAGTCGGATTTTCCGATGGAAAATGTCCGATCGGAGCGTGTTGTTGGAAATTCCGACCGTGTGTGGGCTCCATCGGACATTTTCCATCGGATTTTCCGACACACAAAGTTGGAGAGCAGGAGATAAAATTTTCTGACAACAAAATCCGTTGTCGGAAATTCCGATTGTGTGTACACAAATCCAACGGACAAAGTGCCACGCATGCTCAGAATAAATAAAGAGATGAAAGCTATTGGCCACTGCCCCGTTTATAGTCCCAACGTACGTGTTTTACATCACCGCGTTTAGAACGATCTGATTTTCCGCCAACTTTGTGTGACCATGTGTATGCAAGACAAGTTTGAGCCAACATCCGTCGGAAAAAATCCTAGGATTTTGTTGTCGGAATGTCCGAACAAAGTCTGACCGTGTGTACGCCCTATAACACATGAATATGCTTTGATCTAAACCATTCCATTGTAGCTCTGGCTGTATGTTTAGAGTCGTTGTCCTGCTGGGAAATAGACGTATGAGTGCTGCCAGCATTGCTGCAGAGGTTGAAGGGGTGGGGGGGTCAGCCTGTCAGTGCTCAGACCATATGCCGCACACTGCATCAAATTGGTCTGCATGGCTGTCATCCCAGAAGGAAGCCTCTTCTAAAGATGATGCACAAGAAAGCCTGCAAACAGTTTGCTGAAGACAAGCAGACTAAGGACATGGATTACTGGAACCATGTCCTGTGGTCTGATGAGACCAAGATAAACTTATTTGGTTCAGATGGTGACAAGCGTGTGTGGCGGCAACCAGGTGAGGAGTACAAAGACAAGTGTGTCTTGTCTACAGTCAAGCATGGTGGTGGGAGTGTCATGGTCTGGGGCTGCATGAGTGCTGCCCGCACTGGGAAGCTACAGTTCATTGAGGGAACCATGAATGCCAACATGTACTGTGACATACTGAAGCAGAGCATGATCCCCTCCCTTCGGATTCTGGGCCGCAGGGCAGTATTCCAACATGATAACCACCCCAAACACACCTCCAAGACCACCACTGCCTTGCTAAAGAAGCTGAGGGTAAAGGTGATGGACTGGTCAAGCATGTCTCCACACCTAAACCCTATTGAGCATCTGTGGTACATCCTCAAACGGAAGGTGGAGGAGCGCAAGGTCTCTAACATCCACCAGCTTTGTGATGTTGTCATGGAGGAGTAGAAGAGGACTCCAGTGACAACCTGTGAAGCTCTGGTGAACTCCATGCCCAAGAGGGTTAAGGCATTGCTGGAAAATTATGGTGACCACACAAAATATTGACACTTTGGGCCCAATTTGGGATAAACAGTTCAATCTCTGTATTTGCAGACGATACTAAACTAAGCAGGGCAATAACTTCTCCGCAGGATGTGGAAACCTTGCAAAAAGATCTGAACAAATTAATTAATTGGGGTGGGCGACTACATGGCAAATGAGGTTCAATGTAGAAAAATGTAAAATAATGCATTTGGGTGGCAAAAATATGAATGCAATCTATACACTGGGGGGAGAACCTCTGGGGGAATCTAGGATGGAAAAGGACCTGGGGGTCCTAGTGGATGATAGGCTCAGCAATGGCATGCAATGCCAAGCTGCTGCTAACAAAGCAAACAGAATATTGGCATGCATTAAAAGGGGAATCAAATCCAGAGATAAAACGATAATTCTCCCGCTCTACAAGGCTCTGGTCCGGCCGCACCTGGAGTATGCTGTCCAGTTCTGGGAACCAGTCCTCATGAAAGATGTACTGGAAATGGAGCGAGTACAAAGAAGGGCAACAAAGCTAATAAAGGGTCTGGAGGATCTTAGTTATGAGGAAAGGTTGCGAGCACTGAACTTATTCTCTCTGGAGAAGAGACGCTTGAGAGGGGATATGATTTCAATTTATAAATACTGCACTGGTGACCCCACAATAGGGATAAAACTTTTTCGCAGAAGAGAGTTTAATAAGATTCGTGGCCACTCATTAAAGTTAGAAGAAAAGAGGTTTAACCTTAAACTACGTAGAGGGTTCTTTACTGTAAGAGCGGCAAGGATGTGGAATTCCCTTCCACAGGCGGTGGTCTCAGCGGGGAGCATTGATAGCTTCAAGAAACTATTAGATAAGCACCTGAATGACCGCAACATACAGGGATATACAATGTAATACTGACACATAATCACACACATAGGTTGGACTTGATGGACTTGTGTCTTTTTTTAACCTCACCTACTATGTAACTATGTAATTTGGACATTTTCACTTAGGGGTGTACTTACTTTTGTTGCCAGCGGTTTAGACATTAAAGGCTTTGTGTTGAGTTATTTTGAGGGGACAGAAAATTTACACTGTTATACAAGCTGTACACTCACTACTTTACATTGTAGACAAGTGTCATTTCTTCAGTGTTGTCACATGAAAAATATTTACAGAAATGTGAGGGGTGTACTCACTTTTGTGAAATACTGTGTATATACACACTTTCATTAGTGTACATTCCTACACTATCCAAAATGAGAAAAATACATGTTTTGGCTTCATATACACTTTAATAAAACCCTGCTGCCCAAGCTTCGTCGGTAGGCCTGCTCCGTCCAGGAGGAGCAGTAAAAAGTCCTCACCGCGTCACATTACCGGTCATAGTAAACTCCTCCGTGAATCCAAATATCCTTTAAAATTGTAGCGAAAGGGGTATGCGATCCCACACATAAAATTACAATTCCCTGCAAATCACATTTTGACAAGCGAGTTGGCCGCGGTACCTTGCCAGTGGGGGAAAACTCTTGCATTTTGGGTTGCAGCCATCCTGTGAATATAAGTGCTGATTGCAATCTCGTTTATATGCGGCCCGAATTTGCATGTTAAATAAGTCGACTATCTACTCAATATTTTAGCAGAGGGATTTTCAGAGCCAAGTGGATTTCGGGAAAATGTTTGTCTGTCACCGGCAGCAGAATCTGGGGGATTCGGTGCTATTTTTTTCTGCATTCTTTGGAATCCCGCGCAGCTCCAGCAGTGACCCCATACTAGGTCTGGGAAGTGGCTGCTTGGAAGAGATGACACTGCCAGCATTAGCTCCAAATAGACAACAGGAATAACTATCTGAACTGCCGTAGAAGAATGACTTTTTTGTTTAGGCCACCAAAATTATATTCATAACAGAACGCTAGAATGGCTTTTACGACTTGGCGCTTACAAACGACGGAGGTGCTTTATTTTTTAAGTAGGGGTTTAGTGCACAGATAACAACATAAATATAAATTTTTGAATGACTTTTATTGCAAAATATAATGCATTTTAGATGTCATCTTGGATATCTTTATTGGGGTTGAGAGTTTATCCAAGAGATTTTTGCAACGTTACCGTTCTCCAATTTAAAGGCATGCTGACTTTAAACACTTTTGTGTGGTTAAAGGCATTTTAGAAACACAGAAGATCCTTCACTATAGACGGGACAATCGAGGCAATTTGCAAATTGAACCTTTTCCTTTTCTCGACAAAAGGGCCCAGCTGAGTCATATCTCCTGAATGTCTTCAACCGGAAATCTCACTTCTTCACTGATATCCTAAAAGATTGTTGGTGATTGGCTAGCACACGGGGTGTGGTGTCCCAATGGGGTCCTTTTTTGCAGCCTTTCATTTTATAGACACCCACAAATATAAAGAATGAACTGGGTGGACTTCTTTTTTAAAGTGTTACTAAACCCACAACAGAAAAAATAGTCTGTATATGCAGTAAGACATGCTTGTTATACCCACTGTGGAAGGGGTTAATCCTCCACAGTGTGTAAAAAGGCTGTTTGATCCTGTATTCTCTGATCCTCCCCTTCTTCCACTGTCCCCCAATCCATCTGCCGATAGTACAGAGCCGTTGGAGTCGCTCTGCACATGCTCAGTTTGGTGTGTATTGCTAGAGAGTTTTTTTTTTTTCTTGGGAGGGTGCATGTGTTCAGCACAGGGCCAATCAGCACTGTTCTGCCTCATAGGACAGTCAGAAGAGAATGAAAACTCCTCCTACAAGCTTTAACCAGACACTGATAGAAGTTACAAGACTGCTATATACTGCTGATGAGAAAAGTTATTTAGCAGTTTATATTTACTAAAATAATTACATTTCCATGTTCTGTGTACTGTGGGAGACCAGATATAGTGAATGCAGGGTCTGGGGTTTAGTAACACTTTAACCTTATCAACTATGCAACTATGTAGCAAATGCTTTAGGAAAAAACTTCTTTTTTTTCTATCTTTTATATAGAAAAGGACTAAACAGGCTCCTTAACAAACGTTTAAAAATATTGACCTGACAATATTGACAAAAATATTTGTTTACAGAGCTCAATAGCTCAAATTTACACACACAGCTGAACGAGTCAAAGGACTGACTCATCACCCCCATCCTATCTGCTCTGTTCAGAAGGGTTGTTGTATGGTGTGGTGTGTCTAGAAACTGATCGGAGTCATCGAGTAAATGAGTTTCTACTTTCTTTGTTTCCCCGAAGACACAGTTCGTGGCTCAAACTTGCCACTTCTTTAGTTTTAAAGGTGATACACAGATGTTTTTTGTTCTTCACTGGAGCATGTCTGTATGGAGTAGCCCAGTTAATAAAGAAATTTGATGTTCGTTCAATTTTGACGATGACCCCGATTTGTTTCTAGACACACCATCTGTTCCTAGCGATGCCTCTGCCATTTGAACTACAAACAGGGTTTTTGCTCCTTTTCAAACAACAAGCTGAATATCTCCCTGATGGCCTCTCCAAGGACCAGGACCCCGAAGGTATTAAGAGCGGCCAGCCCTACCCTGCATGGAGAGAGGAATATTCTCCACTGGCCTACTAGGAAGGTTGCATCACCGCAACCTCACCAAATGTACGTTACAATCTTGAATACTTCTACCTTAAAAGAGATGTATGGACTTTTTTGTTTCCCCTGAATTATACTTACCTAGGTGGATGCTGCTTCTGTCCCCCATCGGCTCCAACACTGAGAACTGAGGGATAAAATACAGCCGATCGTTCGGTTCTCAGGGCTCTCTGAGCAGAGAGCCGATGACTGTCAGTCACCGTCTCTCTGCTCTCTCCCCCCCTGCGCTCACTGGAGAGCTGGGCTCAGGCTTTTTAGCAGCTCACTGGGAGGCTGAGCAGGGTGCCGGTCCAGGTATGTGGGCGGATCCTGACTTCATTATCACGATCTTGCCTGAGCCAGGACCAGCTCTGTGACGCCAGCCAACGACAGGCTTCAGCCCATTGTCAGCTGAAAACGGGTCACAGGAGTGCAGAATGAACTTCACTCCTGTGATCTACAGGATGAGTAGAGCCAAAATAAGCTTTCCCCGTACTTCTCCTTTAATCATTATTGTCTATCCTCTTATTTTTTAGGCAGATATCCCGGGTTGTTCCCTGTGCCTTTATCTCACTCCCGGGGCTATAACCCAATTGAACTCTGAGGACCACCGCTAGATGACCACTAGATGGGTTGTTGTGAAGCCTTAACTGTGTTCTATAAGTGTTGATATCTTTTTCTTCTAGCCCCCATTGCAAAGACAGAATATTATCTGTTGGTCCCATCAAACCATTCTTGGTTTTCCCAGTTCCTTTTAAAGGGTGACAATGCTAGTTAAGGTCTTCTCAAATCAGAGCAGCATTGTCACCCTGACAGTGGCAGTGTCCACAAGGAGTGATGTACCTATTAGTTTGTCTGTGAGGGCCTGGCCATGTCTGGGCCCTGCTCATGTTGTTTGTCCCTTCCAGTGCTGCCTCTGGTAAAACCCAGTAACATGTCACATACTGTTCATAAGGTGCAAGTGGTCATGGGAGTTGTAGTGCAGCATTCCATTGATGACCTGCAGATCGCTGAATAGTCCTGCCGACTGCCTGGTCCATTTGGCAAGTTGGGAATATTTTTAATAGGATTCTTAGAGGCACTTTATTTTCTTTATAACATATCTTTGGAAACTGCCTTACATTATATTAGCTGTCATGTTGGAAAAGTTTGCACACAGCTATGGAAGTACTTTAAAGTACACATCCCCCTCAGGTTTGTACTTGCTTCCCTCTATGACTGTGGTCTCCTGGTGTTGCTCACAGACAGGCTGGGAAAAATCTAGGCTTCCCAGGCCTAAGCACTCCCATCCTATATTAGATGTCTAGTTGGAAAGTTTGCACACAACTATGTATGTACTTTAAGGTACACCTCCGCCCCCAGGTCCGTACTTGCTTACCTCTATGGCTGTGGTCTCCTGGTGTTTGCAGCCAGGCCAGAAAAATCTAGGCTGCCCAGGCCTAAGCACTCCCATCCCATAGACTATGATTACGATGTACCCATATTGCAAGAACAGGGTCCCATTTAAGTCCACAGGATGCTAGGGGCCAGGCATGGTCAGCCTGGTGCATGATTTTCCCAGCTGGGCTGCAGTCTGCATGGGACGCTGTTGCTGTGGGACGAGGTAGGTATTGATTTGTGCGTGTATGTGTGTGTGTGTGTGTGGGGGGGGCAGCTATATGTATCAAGGTTGGCTAGAAAAGGGGAATTAAGAAAAAAAATCAGTGTCTCCATCAGAGCCCCCTTCTATTAGGGTCCCCATAACAGTTCTTATATCATAGTGCACATGAAAATCCCCCTTACGTCAGAGTCCCCACTTACATCATAGTTCCCTTATATCAGAGTCCCCATTAGTGCTCCCTTATATCAGAAGCCCCATCAAAATCCCCCTTACATCAGAGTCCCCACTTACATCAGAACACCCCTATACCAGAGTCCCCATCAAAGCTCCCCATAACAGTCCCTATCAGAGCTCTCTCTTACATTAGAGTCCCCATCAGAGTCCCCTCTTACATCAGAGGGCTGGATAGAATCTTGCGGCGGGCCGGATTTGGCCCATGGGCTGTAGTTTGGAGACCTCCTTTGTCACAAGCTATTATAAAACAACAGTTTTACCCTTTTACTATTTATACCATCCAAATACAACGGTACACAAATGGATGTAAACAGACTTTCTTAAGACCCCTATTTGTTCCCGAATCCATCCAGAGCTTTATAAGGTTCTATGCGGCTGTTTATTATTTGCCATTTTGCCGAAACGCCATAACAACTTCATTACTTACCCAGGCGGTAATCTGCTGTTGATTGAGATTAATAGAGAAAATATTTTCAAAACACTTTAGCGAGCATTTGCATTAATCTATGTTCGGGAAATTAATCTTGTGGGGCGACCTGAAAAAAAGGGTGTTAATTGCAGTTTCAGATGCGAATACATCAAAAGTTTTCCAAGGTGCGTTAGCTGCGAGCAGAGGAAAGAATTCACAGCCGAAAGAGAGAAACTCCCAGATATAACATGGCTTTTTAATTGCGACAAGGAAAACAACATTGCAATGCATCCATTCTCTGCTGTTATAATTACAGCTTTCAGATGATTTGTGCATTGTCAAACATTTTGCTGCATGCTTCAATCTGACAGCTTTATCTTACAAATAATGTTTTTTTTTTCTCTTTTTACATTTTTTTAAAGAGAGCGTTCAGCGTTGTAAAAATAATTGCAAAATACTAATTGGCGAAAAGGGGGCTTTTGTTTTTAACCACTTGGAGCCGCCACCTCCTGTCCCTTAAGGGGTTGTGTAGGATGTGGGGGGCAGAGTTTATGATCATGTGGTCGCTGTGATTGGCTGTCACGACGGTCACATGATCGGAAAGCCTTTGGTTAACAGCCGGTAACTGTGCCGGGAGCGCGCAGGACACAGCTGTATTTGCACTAATGCACACAAATATGCGCCTGCTCGGCACCAAGGCCGACCCGCCGCATATTTTGCGTGCGGCTGGCGCTAAGAGGTTAATAAATAAAAGAAGTTTTATGATTAGAAGTTAACATGTATGAGGATTGCCATCAACCTTCTTCAGAAAACGTTGCCTCTGATACTTTTAGGCTCCGTTCACACCTGAGCGATCTGAATTCCAAATCGCAGGCTAATCGCGGGGCGCTTGTGCTTCCTAATGGCACCCCAGTCGTGGCGCGATTTTGCCACGATGAATCCTGCTCCTTTTTGAGCAACATGCGTTGTGATTTGCTGCAATCGATTTATCGCAAGAAAATTGATCTGCGATTGGGGTGCCATTAGGAAGTAATGGCATCGTACAAAGTACCCCGCGATTTGGATTCGCCAGGCAGAATCGCGGCAGTTCTGCCCGTGATTCGGATTGCTCAGTCGTGAACAGAGCCTTAGAGAAATAGCGGGAAGGTGCGACGGCAGTAAACAGTTACAGCCCGGTTGCAGAAACAAAACTTTGTTCAATTTTAACAAAGAAAAACTACCCAACACGAAGACAACCTGGCCAGGCGTACTCATAGATAGTTGTAGCTAAGAGTTAAGCAGTAAGTCTCAGATGCACATCATCGTGGGGTGGTGGAATGCGGCCTGGCCTGTCTGTGCCCAATTGGGGAGGCTTCCAGAAAGGATGGCATGTCCGTGCTCTTTCCCTACTCATCTGGAACTGTCACTAATACTGTCCCGGACAGATGAGTGACCTGTCCCTACACTACCCACATGCGAAAAAAAATAGACTCTACATGACCCAAGATGGCTGCCAGAGTCACATGGGCCACCAGCATCCAATCGGATAGCTCACCCAGTGACCTAGGAAACCATAGAGGAACCATGTTCCTCTTACCTTCCTCCCCTTCTGCAGCTGCAGGTATACCGCCCACTGTGTGAAAGAGACCCTAGGAATGATTAGAATTCCTGTTTTTTTTTTCCCATTGGGACAATTTCCCACTACTTTCTGTCTTGGAGACACAACTGGAAATGAGGAGGGACCTCTATGGAGTAAAGGCAAATGCCCTCTCTGACACTGGAAATGGCAAACCCATTGGAAGATTCTAATTTACCACCAGCTCCAGTGACAACAGCACATGCAAATCACCTAATCTGCTCCATGTTTACTAACGACATCAACAGTGGCTGGCTTTCTTCTTTAAAAGG
Organism: Aquarana catesbeiana; assembly: GCF_042186555.1. NCBI lineage: Eukaryota > Metazoa > Chordata > Amphibia > Anura > Ranidae > Aquarana > Aquarana catesbeiana. The sequence continues at coordinate 249,899,406 of NC_133333.1, forward strand.
GTCGCCAGTTCGGATCCCAATCACGGCACCATCTGCCTGGAGTGTGCATGTTCTCCCTGTGCCTGCGTGGGTTTCCGCCAGCTACTCCAGGTTCCTCCCACACTACAAAGACATGCTGGTAGGAAAATTGGCTCCTGTCTAAATTGGCCCTAGTATATGAATGTGCGTTAGGGACCTTAGATTGTAAGCTCCTTGAGGGCAGGGACTGATGTCAATGTACAACATATGGCTCTTTTTCAGCGGGAATGTGGGGGAACGCAGGTCCGGCACCTCCAGCACTTAATGTATGTAATGGCAAGGGGTGCTGGGGGGTCTAGTGATGCTGGCTTCTGGGAGATCTATTGTTGTTGCAGGAACTGTATTTTTGCGAGGCAGTCTATTACTGCTGGGGAGGCCTATTATTGTTGGTGGGGGGATCTATTTTTGCTGGGGGACATGGTCAATAGTTGCTGAAAGGGATCTAATTTTGAGGGAGAGGTCTATTGTTTCTGGCTGCTGGAGAGTATGTTGTTGCTGCCAGGGTTCTATTGTTTCTGGGGTGATATTTTGTTGCAGGGGTCCATAGTTTCTAGGGGAATCTATTGTTGCTTGGTGGGGGTCTATTGTTGCTTGCTGCAGGAGGGGGGTCTATTTTACTGCTTTTCTTGTTATCATTAACAAATTCCATTACAAATTACAAGCACCACAAAATGATACTTGGATCTTTATCCTTTATATGAGGCTCTGCTGGGAGGTGGGTAGGGGGTGGTACCAAGGGACTCTGCTCAGAGGTGGGTAGGGGGTGGTACCAAGGGACACTGCTCAGAGGTGGGTAGGGGGTGTTACCAAGAAACAATGCTCAGAGGTGGGTAGGGGGGTGGTACCAAGAGACAGTGCTCAGAGGTGGGTAGGGGGTGGTACTAAGGGACACTACTCAGAGGTGGGTAGGAGGTGGTACCAAGGGACAGTGCTCAGAGGTGGGAAGAGGGTGGTACCAAGGGACAGTGCTCAAAGGGGGGTGGTACCAGGGACAGTGCTCAGAGGTGGGTAGAGGGTGGCACCAAGGGACAGTGCTCAGAGGTGGGTAGGGGGTGGGACTAAGGGACACTGCTCAGAGGTGGGTAGGGGGTGGAACTAAGGGACAGTGCTCAGAGGTGGGTAGGGGGTGGTACCAAGGGACAGTGCTCAGAGGTGGGTAGAGGATGGGACTAAGGGACAGTGCTCAGAGGTGGGTAGGGGGGGGGACTAACGGACGGTGCTCAGAGGTGGGTAGGGGGTGGTACCAAGGGACACTGCTCAGAGGTGGGTAAGGGGTGGTACCAAGGGACACTGCTCAGAGGTGGGTAGAGGTGGAGACAAAAAGTGGCTCAGAAGGGGGGAGTTCCAACACCTATTCTGTGAGAAAAAAGCCCTGGGTATAATACCTATGTAAAGTGCTGCTTAAATTGATGGCACCATATAAGTACCTGTAAGGAATTAAATAAATAAATACATGTCATGATGGTTAACCACTTGCGGACCACCCATCGTAGGTATACTGCGGCAGGGCGACTGCTCTGTGCCAGATCATGTACCTAGTATGTGATCTGACACTTCCGGGTCTGGGGCGTGCACCTGTGCTGTCAGCTGCTACCACTGTGATCATGTAGGCTCGATGTCCGCTGTCACCCCCCCCGATTGTTCAGTACACAGGCAGAACAGTGATCTGTCTATGTAAACAAGGCCGAATGCTGTTCTGTCAGTAGGGAAGTCATGGATCCTGTGTTTCTGCAAAGCAAGAACACAGATCTTTGCCTTCCCTTAGTAAAAGCACCTCCCCCACAGTAACCCTGTACATTTAACCCTTTGATCGCCCCTGATGTTAACCCCTTCCCAGCCAGTGTCATTAGTTACAGTGACAGTGTATATTTTTAGCACTGATCACTGTATTAGTGTCACTGGTCCCCAAAAAGTGTCATTTGATATCCGATTTGTCCGCTGCAATGTCGCAGTCCCGTTATAAAAGTTGCTGATCGCCACCATTACTAGTAAAAAAAAAAAAAGTAAAAGAAAGAAAAATATCTCCTAGTTTGTAGACGCAATAACTTTTACGCAAACCAATCAATATACACTTATTGGGATTTTTTTTAGCAAAAATATGTAGCAGAATACATATTGGCCTAAATTTTACGAAGAAATCTGATTTTTTTACATTTTTTTATTGGATATGTTTTATGGCAGAAAGTAGAAAAAAAAAGTTTTTTCCAAAGTTGTTGGCGTTTTCTTGGTTATAGCGCAAAAAATAAAAACAGCAGAGGTGATCAAATACCACTAAAACAAAGCTCTATTTGGGGGAGGGGGGGGGGGAGAGGTGGAAGGAAATTTCATTTGGGTACAGCGTCAAAAGACAAAGCAAATGTCAGCTAAATTAACGCAGTGCCGCATCGCAAAAATGGCCTGGTCATGAAGGGGGTAAAGGTTCCGGAGGTCAAGTGGGTAAAGCAGAACTAAAGCCAAAAAAAATAATGATAATAATAATAATAAATAATAATAATAATAAAATTACTAGCCCATGAAAAGATACAATGAAAAAGAATTTTTTTTCCCCTATTCACTATTATTCCAGAGTACAGTACTTCTTAACCACAACAAGATACCACCAAGATGCCACCAAGGTGCCACCAATCTGATGGCCAGCATCATTCAACCCAGTTCTTCTGAGCCCAGACTGTCCTGAACTTTAAATACTGAAGTCAAAAATTAAAATAAGATATTCCAATCCAATTTTTTTTACCTCCTTGTAATGCAGGAGATGTATTCTCCAGATACCTTCTGTAGGTTCCTTTCCCACCCGAGCCTGATGTATCAGACGTGGCCATCAAAAAGTGAGGCTTGTGGAAGCCAAAGCTCCATTCTCCCCTCTGAAGCCTGAGAACATCACAGGTCCCCTTTAAGAATCTCATCAGTGTATCATTTCAAAACAATATTGTGCTTTTCTATTAAACTGGAATTTGTCATAAACACTTTTAGGTTGTTCAGTTCCTCGGGGGACTAACTACGCATTTTAATCTCGGTTTTGATCCTTTTGTCTCTTATCTATATAGTCAAAAATCAATGTGGCTGTCGCTCGCCAACGGGGACCCGTAATGTCATGAAAACAGGAGAGGATTGGGTGTCTTAGAAGCCGTATTTCATTTTAATGACACCTTAAAAGGTTACCACCTCAGGAATAATAATAATAAAAAAAAAAAAACAAAAAAACAATAAGCATCTTTACATGAAAAAATATCTGCTGAGGATTTGCCCAGCTTAAACTCCGAGCAGATTTTAAATATGGAAGGTTGAAAAAAAAAAAAGAAAAGAAAAGAAAAAAAAAATACAACCTTATGCCCTCAGGGGTTTAAGTAGATGTCCAGATGATTAATAGGAAAATAGTAAAAGGTCTATAGATGGGTGTCAGGACAACAGCACGATTAATTAAATTACTGTGATCGGACCACAAAGATGAACTAATTTACAACTATTGATTGCTTACTCAACAATTAATTTACAATATTAATTCCTAAATCGCCTGATTACAGTTTAATAAAGCAAAAAAAAATATATAATTAAAATATATTTTTACTATAGTTCATTTGTATAACTACTTTTATAAGTATATAACGAACTAAAGAAAATAAAGACTTTTATAATTATTATTCTGTTTAATATAATAAATTTGTATTTTTATTTTTACATAATGGCATGATTTAAAAAAATAATAATAATTCTAAGCTCCATGAGCATGGCCTTCCTATTCCTTCTGTACTGAACTGTATTGTAATTATAGGTTTGTATATATGTAGGGATAAATGGTGCTGCCTTTTCACCTGGAGAATGACCCCCCCCCTGTGTTAACTAGTTAGACTTATGCCGCGTGCACACGGCCGGACTTCCCAACAGAAAAAGTCCGATGGGAGCTGTTGGTCGGACATTTCGACCGTGTGTATGCCCCATCGGACTTTTTCTGTTGGCATTTCCGATGGACTCAGATATAGAACATGTTCTTAATCTTTCCGTCGGAAATGCCGACGGAGTTTAGCCCGTTGGCAAGTCCGCTCGTTTGTACGCGGCATTACATCTACCACTGCTAGTTAACACCGGGGGTCATTCTCTAGGTGAATAGGCAGCGCCATTTATCCCTACATATATACACACCTATTTTTCTGGTGCTGCATTAGTGGGGCACCTAGGGGAGGCAGCAGCCTAGCACAGCCCTTCCTAAGCGCGGTATTCATTAATTATTTGTATTGTAATTGTACTGTCTCCTTTTATATTGTAAAGTGTTGTGCTATATAAACCCTGTTTAATTATAATATAATAGTAATAATAATAGTTATAATATTATGCTACCCTAGTTGTTTTGTATTACATTTTTAGTAGTATATAATACCATTAAAATGATAATAATCATCATTATCATGATTCTATTGCTACCATAATTAATTTGAATTACATTGTTACTATAATAAGCTTATATTACCATTTGTTTTTTTTTAAGTTCTCTTTATTAATGTATAAAAAAGTAGGTGCTTACAAAACAAGGCCCGTTGGTCATGCCAAGTCCTGAGAAGTACATAATACCAAAAACAATGCAGTAGAATAACCAATTAATGCTAAATGAACAATATGTTACCATTTTTAAATGTAAATAATATAATAATAAAAAGAAAATAATAATAACATTATACTACTACTACTACTACTACTACTAATAATAATACTATCATTATACTTCTACTACTACTACTACTAATAATACTATCATTATACTACTACTACTACTACTACTACTACTACTACTACTATTAATAATACTATCATTCTACTACTACTACTACTAATGATAATAATATAATATCATTATAATACTACTACTATTACTACTACTATTACTACTACTACTACTTTTAATAATAATAATATGATAATAAAAATAATAATAATATAATATCATTATAATACTACTTCTAGCACTACTACTAGTAATAATAATAAGGATACTACTAATAATAATAACAATAATATGATAATAAAAATAATAATAATAATATAATATCATTATAATACTACTTCTAGTACTACTAGTAATAATAATAAGAATACTACTAATAATAATAACAATATTATACTACTACTACTAACAAATAATAATAATACTATCATTATACTGCTACTACTACTGCTACTAATAATAATATTAATGCCCCCGGCCCACTCCATACCATCTGCCGCGTGCCACGCTCAGTGTCAGGGTTGGTAAGTGCTTGTCTGGCCAAAATCTTTCCAGCATTTTTTGTTTTGTTTTATTCCTCTCTATACGGATTGAGGTTGACTTTTTGTATATATCCTACAGGATTACTATGCATCAGCTCCTGATGAGTGGACAAAATCATCCACGAAACGCGTCGAGCTACAATTGATGCCAGAATTCTATCCATTGTTACCTTGATGTTACCAATTTATTAATATCATGATTATATCATCTCGCTATGCAATTTTATTATCAGTTACTGGATATGCCATCCTTGGCACCTATAGGCTATAAGCTCTTTTATACTAACATTACTTTGATCATGACTTATCCAGTCTAATTATGTATTCTACTGCTTATACTTTTCCTTCTAATATGCCTATAATTTTGTGCCAATTATATATGTATGTCTGTATATACACATGAAATTCCTTTACTATATATTTACTAATATTAATAAAATTACAATGTTAATCCTCCGCATTTCAAATTGCTTCATTTAAAGTCCCAAACTCCCTGTTATATATACCTGATTTCGGGATGGAGGCGACTAGTGCGCCTCATTTAAAGTCCCAATTCCCCCTTTTTTCTGCAATAATAATATTAATAAACAATAATAATACTATCATTATACTACTACCACTACTACTACTACTACTACTACTACTAATAATTATAATAATAAATATTATTATTATTCAAAAGCCTGCAAAGCACAAAAACGATATATTTCTTATGATAGATCTGGTCTGCATTTTGATGTTTTCAGGAAGCTATGTACAGAACTCTGCCAGCTCCTCCAACCAGCCATGATCTGCCTGTATTATGATGTTATGGAGTCTAAAATAAAGTATTCGATAAAGACAGAAATGTTTTTTTTTTTGTGATGTGATTAAGGCAAAGAAGGGACCAGGAAAATGCTAAATATAATCAGAATAAACTTGGACCATAATGCTGTTTTTGTATCTTCTTGTATTTGTTCTTAGTTATAAAAAGTTGCAATCATCACAGAACCCCCCCCCCCAATGTAACTTCCATACAATCCGCACACAAAGTTCCAGCGACATGAAACATTTTGCAACCTTCGCGGCGCCCTTATTTATTGCGGCGGTTTTGCTTGTAGAAGCGAAGCGCTCTGCCAGCGACTCGAGGATTTCAGGTCATCATAAGCTCTCTCGCATGAGTGAGAAGCAGCCTTGGCTCAAGCGGGATAAATAGAGTTCACTATCGCAGACCTTTGTTGTAAACACCAGTCTAACTTTTGACAATTGTCAATGCTTTCTGCGGGTAATAAATCGGAGGGGTTGTTGAAGTGTGCCACAAATCCTGATAAGGAGTGCGTAGATCATGGCGTCGCGTTTCGCAGAGGGCTGCCTACCTGTAATGGACAGCCTTGCTCTGGCAGGCTTTTTAAATGATAAATCCATCAGTTGAAATGTTTTATGTATTTGTGTTATTGTCCTTTTTTTCTTTATTTTATTTTTTATAAAGAGCGCATCTAACGGCGGGAGGTAGAGCGCGGTGTTATCTATGGATAGAGCCGAGCGTATTATAGAACCGTGTATTCCTACTGGAACCTGAGCAGGGAAACGTGTTCATATATTTTGATGGTGGAGCTGTTTACATCTCTAAATAATCTTGCCTGGGATGTGATGTTTTTGTCATAAGTCTGCTGCAGGCAGAAGGGAACATTTCCTCAGTCTCCTCCCCCCCAATGATCACTCAGACTGTGCATTGAAACTTTGTAGCAAGTCAGGTAAGAGGCTGCAGCAGGGGCTGATCTGTCAGATGTCTGTAATCACAGCTAAGAACTGCACGGGCACCAGGATTTACATGATTGTGTCATCTCAGTGCAGAAAGTGGATGGTAAAAGATGCCTGAACAAAGATGGTGCTGTTCTTCTGGTGAGAACTCCACCCGGTGCAAAAAAAAGTGCACACTAAAAAGTAAAAAACAAAACATGAACAGGGGTACACATGGCCCTCCTCCGAATAGAAGGGACCCTTGCCCTGATCCCCAGGGGCATTAGGCTCCAGACTAGGACTGGGGTACTTCACATGCTCCATCTGGCCGAAACCAGACGGACCCCATTCTCTGGGAGGTCTGCCGAAACAGACCACCCCAAGTACTAGGTGGGCCTCCCCCAAAGGGAGACCCCCATGAGAAAGGGTGAACTAAGCCAGAAGGCCATGTCCACTCCCTCCCAAGACTTTCAGGGCAGGCCCGAGGACCTACACCCTACTCATCAAACGTGAAACAAAGTGTACATACCCGACAACCAAAAGAAGTGAAAGTAAAAAAACACGACATACACACAGATATAAGTGGGGGGAAGAAAAGTGGAGAAGGTGCAAAGGTGCCATTGTGTGAAACAATGGCCAGCCCTTCTCCCAGGAATAAAAAATTCCTCTGGGCCAAGCCAAAAGGCTCGGCCCAAGAGAAAGGTGTAAAAAAAAATGTGGTGGTGCAGTGACCTTGGTGGCCTAACTCACAGTGAGATTACGGCACCTCTAGACTGCCACTAAAGGGGCACATGCACCACAGGCTTTTTTTTTTGGTCCCGGCCTTCAGCCAGACCAGTGCAGCCCCACCCCTACCAGGAAGGCATCAGAACTTAGAGAGCTTAGGAAGAGACCTACCTACAACTGGGGACAAGCCTTGTGCACAAGGCCAGATTCAACCCAGGAGGTAAGGGCTCCCCCACCATTCCCACCTAATTACATTCAGGAAGTAATAGCCGACCCCCCAAACTGGTGAAGGGGGTCAGGGTTCTTTCCCTCATGACTGATAGGCACAGGGACTACACTTGATCTTAGCCAAAAGGCCAGGAAGACCCGACCTTCGGCCAGACCCAGTGCCTCTCCATCCCCATCAGGAGGTAACCCTTCCAGCTTTCTCAGGGGGAACCTAATGTCAGTCCTCAGTTACGTTGAGCAGTCTGGGTTCGGTTCCCACCGATACTAACCTTCCAGGTCACCATTACACCAAGTGGATTTGCATCCACCATCTCTAACCTACCGCTGTAGATCAGGGATAGTAGCACAGCGCCACCACTTGGTAACTATTAAGAACAGATTTTTTTTTTTTTTTTTTTGAAAAGCCCGTGTTGTGTGAATCACACCCAAATTCTGCACTTTGAACAGATATACAGCCGTGGCCAAAAGTTTTGAGAATGACACAAATATTAATTTTCACAAAGTCTGCTGCTTCAGTGTTTTTTAGATCTTTTTGTCAGATGTTACTATGGATACTGAAGTATAATTACAAACATTTCATAAGTGTCAAAGGCTTTTATTGACAATTACATGAAGTTTATGCAAAGAGTCAATATCTGCAGTGCTGACCCTTTGTTTTCAAGACCTCTGCAATTCGCCCTGGCATGCTCTCCATCAACGTCTGGGCCACATCCTGACTGATGGCAGCCCATTCTTGCATAATCAGTGCTTGCAGTTTGTCAAAATTTGTGGGGTTTTCAATGTTTTGTTCCCCAAGCCACAAAGTTATCACTTTAGCCTCATGGCAAGGTGCTCCATGTCCCCACACAGTATATTCGTGTCGATTCCCTTTTGTATTGTTCTCATGGTTGGTGGACACCATACATTACATGTGTCTCTTTGCGACCCGTTGTTATCACTTCAATGAGACGCATGTATTTTGGTGTCCTCCATAAAAATACTTTTATTTATCTTTGTATTTACTACTTTTTTATGGTGTCAGTTCTTTATATTTGGTCATTTTAATTTTACATATTCACTTGTATTGTTGAGAAAGTTTTTAGCTTTGCTTATCAAGACATGGGTAGAGCTGATCACACCACCCTACACCTGTGTGAGGTGGGAGTGTCCTCTAGTTAGAGGTTAGGTAGATCAGTCTTCCTTTGGGTTTGAAGAAGCACAATGTATGTCTGAAATGTCGTCACCCTTTGGCCCGTTGTTATCGTCCTGGTGGCGGTCTTTCAATAAATCTGGTGGACGGATTTTGGTGTGCAGCTATTTTCTCTACTTGGTCTACATGCTGGAAAAGACATTGTTCTCCACCAAACTGTTCTTGGATGGTTGGGAGAAGTTGCTCTCGGAGGATGTGTTTGTACCATTCTCTATTCATGGATGTGTTCTTAGGCAAAATTGTGAGTGAGCCCCCTCCCTTGGCTGATAAGCAACCCCACACATGAATGGTCTCAGGATGCTTTACTGTTGGCATGACACAAGACTGATGGTAGTGTTCACCTTTTTTCGCGGATGCCCCAAATAATCAGAAAGGGGATTCATCAGAGGAAATGACTTTGCCCCCAGTCCTCAGCAGTCCAATCCCTGTACCTTTCTGTAGAATATCAGTCTGCCCCTGATGTTTTTCCTGGAGAGAAGTGGCTTCTTTGCTGCCCTTCTTGACACCAGGCCATCATCCAAAAGTCTTCTCCTCACTGGGTGTGCCGATGTCCTCACACCTGCCTGCTGCCATTCCTGAGCACGCTCTGCACTGGTGGTGCCCCCGATCCTGCAGCTCAATCAACTGTATAAGACGGTCCTGGCGCTTGCTGGACTTTCTTGGGTGCCCTGAAGCCTTCTTCACAAATGCAGTGGAAATGTTTTTTATGGGATTCAGTTCATTTGCAATTAATTGCAATGTATCTAATCACTCTTCATACCATTCTGGAGTATATGCAAATCGGCATCATAAACACTGAGGCAGCAGACTTTGTGAAAAGTAATATTTGTGTCATTCTCAAAACTTTTAGACATGGCTGTAGAGAAAAAAAAAAAAAAAGGCTGCATATAATAAGGTACAAATTTTGTAGGAGGATTTGTTTCATCTCTGTGTATCACCTGAGGCCAGTCACTTCACTGGGTACATGTAAGGGGTTACAACCACTTTAAAACACAGGACCAAAAGAAAATAAGAGCAAAGTGATAGCAGCCAATCAGATTTCACCTTCAATTTTTACCTAGAGTTTTAGCAAGAATTCTGATTGGTTGTTAGAGGAAGCAGCTGAACTTTTGTTTTATTTCTCCAGCTTTTATGTATCAGCCTTCAGAGTCGGATCCTTCTGCAGGTGGGTGAAGGCACAATATACCGCCGGCCGTGGAGAGGTTAAACCGCAAATCCGTATTCGCGTCAGTTCGGGTTTTACTCGGGCCGTAGCATCGCTGGAGAAATTGTGCCGCGCGGCGGCCGCGCTTTAAACATAAAGCCGCGTCCCTTTACTTATTGTGCCCCCAGGAATGATGCTCTGCTCTTTCTAAAATCAATTGTTATATGTACTTAATACTTTTCTTAAGGGAGAGGAAAAAAGGCAAGATAAAAAGCTTAAACCACATCCCTCGTCCTTTGTAAGAGACACAAAGCTTTGCCAGCGCTACCCTTCAAAGCTCCTTGTCCTTTACCGGCTCTGGCACAATTACCCGACGCTGAGCCCCGGCTCACTCCTTCCTAATTCACCTGCCCTTCATCGCTGCAACCCCCATCCTGAAATTAAAGCTGAACAGCTAAATACATAGAGAGGAGCTGTATTTATCTGTCAACAGATCTGTAGTTTTGTCCATCCAGTTCTAAGATTTACACAGCTCTGCGCACAGCACAGCGCTGTTTGGCAGGACAGGAGACCTGTTTTTTCTCTGCTGCAATTAAAGCAGAACTTATTGGGACGCCTGCCTTTACACGCATATGAACTTTAATGGCATCCCAGTCTTAGTCCGTAGGGTTCAATATTGAGTTGGCCCGCCCTTTGCAGCTATAACAGCTTCAAATCTTCTGGGAAGGCCGTCCACAAGGTTTAGGAGGGTGTCTATGGGAATGTTTGATCATTCTTCCAGAAGAGCATTTGTGAGGTCAGGCACTGATGTTGGATGAGAAGGCCTGTCTTGATGTCTCCGCTCTAATTCATCTCAAAGGTGTTCTATCAGGTTGAGATCAGGACTCTGTGCAGGCCAGTCAAGTTCCTCCACCCCAAAATCGCTCATCCATGTCTTTATGGACCTTGCTTTGTACACTGGTGCGCAGTCATGTTAGAACAGGAAGGGGCCGTCCCCAAACTGTTCCCACAAAGTTGGGAGAATGAAATTGTCCAAAATGTCTTGGTGTGCTGAATCCCTTAAGAGTTCCCTTCACTGGAACTAAGGAGCCAAACCCAACCCCTGAAAAACAACCCCCCACCATAATCCCCCCTCCACCAAATGATTTGGACCAGAACACAAAGCAAGGTCCATAAAGACATGGATGAGTGAGTTTTGGGGTGGAGGAACGTGACTGGCCTGCACAGAGTCCTGAGCTCAACCTGACAGAACACCTTTGGGATAAATTAGAGCGGGGACTGCGAGCCAAGCCTTCTCGGCAAACATCAGCGGTCAAACATTCCCATAGACACACTCCTAAACCTTGTGGACAGCCTTCCCAGAAGAGTTGAAGCTGTTATAGCTGCAAAGGGCGGAGCCAACTCAATATTGAACCCTACGGACTAAGACTGGGAAGCCATTAAAGCTCATGAGCCTGTAAAGGCAGGTGTCCCAATACTTTTGACAATATAGTGTGTCTCCTGCCAAGAAACGGATGTGCAGGAAGTCTTGTTGTTAGACCACCACACTCATGTGCAGGAGGTGCTTTGTTCTATTTAACTGAAATGAATGGGCTGCCCTACACGAGAAGCGCTCAGCGTAGGAATGACACGAACCGAGCCTAATACAGACTAACATGGAACTCCTATGTAAATCAAAAGAAAACACACTAATACAGTGACATACCTCCCAACATTTTGAGATGGGAATGAGGGACACCTACTTGCAAGCATATGTAGGCATAGGACACGCCCCCGACACACCCCCTTAAAGGTGAATTAACCAAAAAAAAGGTTTATATAAATCCACAAGGACTTTTTCTTACCAATCCTATTTCTTTATATTGGCTTTTAAAATTTACAAATGTGGCAATTTAGAATTTGGATGAAAGTTTAGCACCGGGAAACACTTTTTAATAGAGAAAAAGTGCATTTTATATACAGCTATATGGATCAGAGCAAAATGAGGGACAAATAAGGGGGAAAGAGGGACAGAGGGACTTTGTTTCAAATCGGGGACAGTCCCTCGAAATCAGGGACAGTTGGGAGCTATGCAGTATTGTTTTTTGAATAGTTCTTGAATAGACAGATAGTATAAATACCTAAATGTGTTTGTATAATAGCTTCTTACAGTCTCATACAAAGCAGCAGCACTGAAATCAGGAAGGTCATTATCCTGAGCCCACTATAGCTTTGTATTTTACTCTCAGTAACAATGTGAAGAACACCGCTGCTGTATATTGTGATGTGTGGAATGTATTATTGTGGACATGTAAAGTTCCATTCACAGGTAAAGTAAACTTAGAATGATTCCCTCTTGTCTTGTATTGTTAAATAACCTCGGCATTATTTGCAGTGCACCCTCCGCCATGTCCACTGCTTAACAAACAGCCAGAATCCCCCCCCCCCCCCTGTATCTGCGGTATAATTCACCCGCTCTGACAGCACCTGGAGAATGGCATCTTCCTCGGACACATTAGTGGTCATGTGTGATGCGGGTGCCGCTGTCTAAAAGTCATTCTGACATTTCACAAGTAATTACCTATTAAACAAGATCCCCGAACGTTCAGGAAGCCATCTTCCTCCCTATACCAGAGAATGACGTCTTTGTTGCTTTATTCCCTTCTAAAGTGAACCTGTTGGGTACGGAATGTATGATGGAGGCTGAGAGTTTTCAAGTTGAGGTCAACAGAATAAAAATGGTAAAAATGAACAATCTCAGTTTTTGTGACTTTAATGTCATTTTTTGATAACAAAAGAGATGTGTTCCACCACCCATGGCAAACATGTCCAAAGGAGAGAAGTACAAGGACACAGCGAAATAGAAAGGAGCACAAGGACACAGCGAAATAGAAAGGAGCGCAAGGACACATCAAAAAGGAAAGGAGCACAAGGACACAGCGAAATAGAAAGGAGCACAAGGACACAGCGAAATAGAAAGGAGCACAAGGACACAGCAAAAAGGAAAGGAGCACAAGGACACAGCGAAATAGAAAGGAGCACAAGGACACAGCAAAAAGGAAAGGAGCACAAGGACACAGCGAAATAGAAAGGAGCACAAGGACACAGCGAAATAGAAAGGAGCACAAGGACACAGCGAAATAGAAAGGAGCACAAGGACACAGCAAAATAGAAAGGAGCACAAGGACACAGCAAAAAGGAAAGGAGCACAAGGACACAGCAAAAAGGAAAGGAGCACAAGGACACAGCGAAATAGAAAGGAGCACAAGGACACAGCGAAATAGAAAGGAGCACAAGGACACAGCGAAATAGAAAGTAGCACAAGGACACAGCAAAAAGGAAAGGAGCACAAGGACACAGCAAAAAAAAAAAAAAGAGCACAAGGACACAGCAAAAAGGAAAGGAGCACAAGGACACAGCAAAAAAAAAAAGAGCACAAGGACACAGCAAAAAAAAAAGAGCACCCAGTCCCAATCGCCTCCTATATATTGCGAATCCACTCGTCCCCGAATTAATAGGTGGATATTATTTGCTCGGCGGATCAATGGAGGACTCTCGGTTCCCAATCTTCAAACATATTACAGGGCAGCAAATATTGCTCCACTGACTCAATTACATGACACTTATCAAATGCCATTATGGGCTACAATCGACCTGGTTGAATCACATCCTATACCTATTTCCTCTGTGCCATGGCTCCCTCCCATGAAACGTCCACATGGGTTTGGGCCATGTATGACCCACTCTCTCCGCCTATGGGACTCTGTCAAATACTCGGCTGGACTACTGTCCCCTCACTTACCACTACTGCGTCTTGACCATTGCCCGTTATTCCCTCTCAGCTGCGAAAATCCTAACCAATTCTCATGGTGGAGGGATAATGGATTCACTGATGTCCATTCCCTGTTCACCCCTATGAGAATACTCACATTTGAAATGCTCAGATCTTCCCATGTCATACCCCTTAGGGAACATTATAGTTACCTTCAAATCAAACATTTTCTTCAACAACTTATAAAGGCCCAACCTACTCCATACACTTTGATCCCCTTTGAAAGGATTTGCAGGGCTACACCTCACTCCCCGGGGGTAATATCCCTGCTCTACTCCTCTATCATCTCCATTAAGAAACCCCCTGTGAGATCATGCCATCTTCAATGGGAAATGGACCTGGGCAAACAGTTGGATCCGGAGGACTGGCAGATCAGGACGATATCACTTACCAAGAGCTCTAGGAATGTTCTTACTCTAGAACAGGGGTCTCAAACTCAAATTGGCACAGGGCCACATGACAAGTTTCCATATCCCATGGGGGCCGCATGCAAACTTTCAAAACTTCAAAAAACAATAAACTATACCAGCAATAATATACTATACCCAGCACTGATGTCAGCAAACGCATTATTAACCCCCATCACTGATGTCAGCAAACGCATTATTAACCCAACACTGATGTCAGCAAACCCATTATTAACCCCCACACTGCACAAATCCCCCCACACTCCAAAAAAAAAAAACCCACACTGCACACATTTCTACCCCAGTCACCCCACTAAGGACTTTGCCTCAATGTGATGGCTCACTCACCTCTCCTGGCAGTCAGGACCATCCGCCTCTCGAGTCCTCTCCTCCTGGTTTCCACACATGCCTAGTGACAGGGGACCCCGGAGAACACAATCTCCCGCCCTGAGGTCAGTGCCTAGGTGGGCGGGGCGATGGGTGGATCCTTCTTCCGCTCTGTTCTCTCTCTGGGCTGTAGCAGCGTGCAGTGGAGAGGACAGAGCAGACGAAGAGGTAACGCTCTTCGGCGCCTCCCCCTCTGTCAGCGTAAAAAGACGTCCTGGATCGACCCTGCCTGCGGGCCATTTTTAACCGGTCCGCGGGCCGGTACTTTGAGACCCCTGCTCTAGAAAATGCATATAAGGTATTTTACAGATGGTATTACACACCCGTTAGGCTAGCCCGTTTCATCCCTTCATATTCTCCTCATTGTTACCGGGGTTGCGCACAGGAGGGTACTATGGCCCACATTTGGTGGACATATCCGAAGGTATGTAGACTTTGGGTAAGGGTATATACCCTTTTACGTAATATGCTCCACTCCAACTTGAAAAGAGACCCCTATGAAGCTCTTCTATGCAAACCAATCCCTGAACTGCTTCGTCCAGAACGCCAACTGGCTCTACACCTTTTTAATGCTACCAAATTGACCATAGGAAGGGCCTGGAAAACCCCTATACTCAGCTTTGAAGCAGTGAAAAATCAAATGAATGATATTATGATTAATGAGAAACTGACGTCCCTGGCTTCTGACACACACAATAAATTCCTCAGGGTCTGGCAACCATGGATATTACATAACCAACCCTCTAGGTTCAATAATCTACTCCTATCAATCTAAAGACCTCCGGGTGCACCCCCTTCCCTCATAATGGACTCTTCCCCTTCTTCCCTCTCTTCTTCTCCCCTTCATTTTTTCTCTTCTATTTTTCCTTTATTTTTTCATCTCTACTCATTCTCTTCTTTTAATTGTACTCATCTTTGTGACTCCTAAAACCAAGGAGTCAGGTTTAATAATGATGGTTACAGCGATATAGAAGAAATAACATAATTAGAATGGACTATTCTATTCATTTTTCTCACTAATTTTCTTATTGTAACGGTGAATATTGTTCCACATTTACATATCATCCCTGTGTTGTGATCCTCTTTATCTCATGTTTGATGTGACCTTCAATCAGTTGCACTTATTTGTTGTATTCACTTTTCTATCAATAAATCTTTGTAAAAGAAAAAAAAAGAGCACAAAGACACAGCAAAAAAAAAAAAAGAGCACAAGGACACAACAAAAGAGAAGCACAAGGACACAACAAAAAGGAAAGGAGCACAAGGACACAACAAAAAGGAAAGGAGCACAAGGACACAACAAAAGAGAAGCACAAGGACACAACAAAAAGGAAAGGAGCACAAGGACACAACAAAAAGGAAAGGAGCACAAGGACACAACAAAAAGGAAAGGAGCACAAGGACACAACAGAAAGGAAAGGAGCACAAGGACACAACAAAAAGGAAAGGAGCACAAGGACACAACAAAAGAGAAGCACAAGGACACAACAAAAAGGAAAGGAGCACAAGGACACAACAAAAAGGAAAGGAGCACAAGGCCACAGCAAAAAGGAAAGGAGCACAAGGACACAACAAAAAGGAAAGGAGCACAAGGCCACAGCAAAAGAGAAGTACAAGGACACAACAAAAAGGAAAGGAGCACAAGGACACAACAAAAAGGAAAGGAGCACAAGGACACAACAAAAAGGAAAGGAGCACAAGGACACAACAAAAAGGAAAGGAGCACAAGGCCACAGCAAAAAGGAAAGGAGCACAAGGACACAACAAAAAGGAAAGGAGCACAAGGACACAACAAAAGAGAAGCACAAGGACACAACAAAAAGGAAAGGAGCACAAGGACACAGCAAAAGAGAAGGAGCACAAGGACACAACAGAAGAGAGAGAGTACATGGACGCAGAAAAAGGGAAAGGAGCACAAGGGCACAACAAAAGAGAATGTGCACAAGGACACAACAAAAAGGAAAGGAGCACAAGGACACAACAAAGGGAAAGGAGCACAAGGACACAACAAAAGAGAAGCACAAGGACACAACAAAAAGGAAAGGAGCACAAGGACACAGCAAAAAGGAAAGGAGCACAAAGACACAGCAAAAAGGAAAGGAGCACAAGGACACAGCAAAAAGGAAAGGAGCACAAGGACACAGCAAAAGAGAAGGAGCACAAGGACACAACAGAAGAGAGTACATGGATGCAGAAAAAGGGAAAGGAGCACAAGGGCACAACAAAAGAGAATGTGCACAAGGACACAACAAAAAGGAAAGGAGCACAAGGACACAACAAAAAGGAAAGGAGCACAAGGACACAACAAAGGGAAAGGAGCACAAGGACACAACAAAAGAGAAGCACAAGGACACAACAAAAAGGAAAGGAGCACAAGGACACAGGAAAAGAGAAGGAGCACAAGGACACAACAGAAGTGAGAGAGTACATGGACACAGAAAAAGGGAAAGGAGCACAAGGACACAGCAAAAGAGAAGGAGCACAAGGACACAACAAAAAGGAAAGGAGCACAAGGACACAACAAAAAGGAAAGGAGCACAAGGACACAGCAAAAGAGAAGGAGCACAAGGACACAACAAAGAGGAAAGGAGCACAAGGACACAGCAAAAGAGAAGGAGCACAAGGACACAACAAAAAGGAAAGGAGCACAAGGACACAACAAAAAGGAAAGGAGCACAAGGACACAGCAAAAGAGAAGGAGCACAAGGACACAACAAAGAGGAAAGGAGCACAAGGACACAGCAAAAGAGAAGGAGCACAAGGACACAACAAAAAGGAAAGGAGCACAAGGACACAACAAAGGCAAAGGAGCACAAGGACACAACAAAGGGAAAGGAGCACAAGGACACAACAAAAAGGAAAGGAGCACAAAGACAACAAAAAAGGAAAGGAGCACAAGGACACAGCAAAAGAGAAGGAGCACAAGGGCACAACAAAAGAGAATGTGCACAAGGACACAACAAAAAGGAAAGGAGCACAAGGACACAGCAAAAGAGAAGGAGCACAAGGACACAACAAAAAGGAAAGGAGCACAAGGACACAACAAAAAGGAAAGGAGCACAAGGACACAGCAAAAGAGAAGGAGCACAAGGACACAATAAAGAGGAAAGGAGCACAAGGACACAGCAAAAGAGAAGGAGCACAAGGACACAACAAAAAGGAAAGGAGCACAAGGACACAACAAAGGCAAAGGAGCACAAGGACACAACAAAGGGAAAGGAGCACAAGGACACAACAAAAAGGAAAGGAGCACAAAGACAACAAAAAAGGAAAGGAGCACAAGGACACAGCAAAAGAGAAGGAGCACAAGGGCACAACAAAAGAGAATGTGCACAAGGACACAACAAAAAGGAAAGGAGCACAAGGACACAGCAAAAGAGAAGGAGCACAAGGACACAACAAAAAGGAAAGGAGCACAAGGACACAACAAAAAGGAAAGGAGCACAAGGACACAGCAAAAGAGAAGGAGCACAAGGACACAAAAGAAGAGAGTACATGGACGCAGAAAAAGGGAAAGGAGCACAAGGGCACAACAAAGGGAAAGGAGCACAAGGACGCAACAAAAGAGAAGCACAAGGACACAACAAAAAGGAAAGGAGCACAAGGACACAACAAAAGAGAAGCACAAAGACACAACAAAAAGGAAAGGAGCACAAGGACACAGGAAAAGAGAAGGAGCACAAGGACACAACAGAAGAGAGAGAGTACATGGACGCAGAAAAAGGGAAAGGAGCACAAGGACACAGCAAAAGAGAAGGAGCACAAGGACACAACAAAAAGGAAAGGAGCACAAGGACACAACAAAGGCAAAGGAGCACAAGGACACAACAAAGGGAAAGGAGCACAAGGACACAACAAAAAGGAAAGGAGCACAAAGACAACAAAAAAGGAAAGGAGCACAAGGACACAGCAAAAGAGAAGGAGTACAAGGACAGAGTGAAAGAGCCAAAGGACTGCTCATTCTCCCCA
Organism: Aquarana catesbeiana; assembly: GCF_042186555.1. Taxonomy (NCBI): domain Eukaryota; kingdom Metazoa; phylum Chordata; class Amphibia; order Anura; family Ranidae; genus Aquarana; species Aquarana catesbeiana. The sequence continues at coordinate 249,918,260 of NC_133333.1, forward strand.
TCTTGAAGTTGACAACGCTCAGTGTTACAAAAAGTTTCAGAATGACCTTTATTAGAGGATATATTTGAAATGTGTTTCTTCGTCAAATATAAATTCCAAATGTAAGGGGACTCCCTCTACTCTCAGGCTTGAATCATGTCAGGGCTGACTCTCCACCTAGACATAGATGTACTGTATACATCCCATCGTCACCCTTCTCATACATCAGTGCGGTACAGACAGGGATCTTGTGCCGTGTGCCTCCCACATGTATTTGTAATATGATCCAACTGAGACCTCAGTTTTTATTAAAATATTAGAAATGAGTTTTAATTAAGACCCCCTTTGGTGCCTGACAGAGTTGATTGGAGGGGAATTTTTTTTTATCCATGTGAAATATCATGTGTGTAAATCCTTTGCTAGCGATACTCGGGATCTGTGGAATACCCCAATGTAAAAAAAATATTTTCAAACTATAATAATGAAAGTAATAAAATAATAAAGATTCACACCTAACACATTTTAAAGTGGACCTAGCATGAGATATATTTTCATGATGAGTATATGCATGCTATATAATGTGTATTCATTACTTCTCATAGAGATTACAGAATTCCCCCTGGCAATGCCTTCATCTAGTTTTTCCTTCTGGACGGACGGAAACATCTTTTTCCAGGCATCATCCAAAGTCAGAATTGACTTCCTGGACTGAATTGCTGGCACGATCATGTAAATCCCGGTGCCCATGCAGTTTTTGGCTGTGTTTGCAACTAACTGACACAGATCAGCCCCTGCTGTAGCCTCTCACCTTGTAAGATGATACACAGTTACAATGTTTCAGTCTGATCAGTGGGGGAAAGGAGACTAGAGAAATGCCATGTTGAACTTCCAGTGACCAGTACAAGGGAGTGAGAGCAATAACACCAAATTTTACACCGGAGATCTTGTAACACTAATGAGTCACGTGACACCGGGGAGGGAAAATGGCTAATTGGGCCCAATTTGGACATTTTCACTTAGGGGTGTACTCACTTTTGTTGCCAGCGGTTTAGACATTAATGGCTGTGTGTTGAGTTATTTTGAGGGGACAGCAAATTTACACTGTTAGGCATCATTCCCACGAGGCGGATCCGCTGCCTCGAAGTCCGCCAGCTCAGCGGGACATCTCTCCGTTGATCTCCGCTGAGCCGGCGGATGACAGGTCCCTCTCTCTGCTCACTGAGCGGGGAGGGGCTTGTCAGGCGCCACTGCTGCCTATGGAAAGATCGGACAGCATGTCCGTTTTCATCAGATCTCACTCGATCCGCCAGCAACGGATGCGAACGTAGAGGCATCCGTCTGCTTTTAGCGGATCGGACCGGGTCGGATGTCAGCGGACATGTCCCCGCTGACATCCGTCGCTCCATAGACTAGCATGAAGCGCCCGTTCAGGTCCGCCGTCAAAACTGACAGGCAAACCTGAACAGTCCGACCGCGTGAAAGGGGCCTTATACAGGCTGTACACTCACTACTTTACACTGTTATACAAGCTGTACACTCACTACTTTACATTGTAGCAAAGTGTTATTTCTTCAGTGTTGTCACATGAAAAGATAGAAGAAAATATTTACAAAAATGTGAGGGGTGTACTTACTTTTGTGAGATTCTGTATATTGGTCTACATTTATGAATAAATGAGATATTTTTATTAGATATGTTTTAAAGCAGAAAGTAAAAAATATTTTATTTTTATTTTTTCAAAATGGTTGGTCTTTTTTTGTTTATAGCGCAAAAAATAAAAAATGCAGAGGTGATCAAATACCGACCAAATAAAAGCTCAAATTTGCAGCGGGAATTTTTTATTTTTTTTATTTGGGTACAGTGTTGCGTGACTATGTATCGCAAAAAATGGCCTGGCCATGAAGGGGGGGGGTAAATCTTCCGGAAGTTAAAATTGACCAAAAAATAATAATAATAGGGCCATATTTATAAAGCAGTTATTCTGGTATTCACTGCAGGTAAATCTTCCCGCTGCATTTTTTTAACGGCAGTGATTGATTTAGTGTCAGTGAATCTTTGGTGAAAATCACCTTCCTTGCTTTATAAACATGCCCTTTGGCTTCCCTTTAAACTTTAACACTGTTTTCTTTTCTTTTTTCTTTTTTTTTTATGTCTGGGCAGTTGAATCTTGGCAGAATAGTGCCTGGCAAAGCCGTATTCCGCAGTATGTTTCTATGAATAATATATACTGGCCTAACAATCCGTACACGTATATATTCCCAGTCTATACTCCATGACATCAGCGCGGCAAACAGCACATCATCATTTAAAGGACGGCTACAGGCAAAGGACGGGATTCAGTAATAAATAATGAGAACGGCCGCACTTCGTGTTTTGGTTGTGTTGTTTTGTTGAATTGGCGTGAGATTTCAGCCTATCGCAGCTCTGAAGATCGCGCTGTGACTTTGGCGTACGCTCCATTGCAGGCTGCGTGATCTGGGCAACAAAACAGCTGAGTACCGGAAAAATGCGATCATTTAAAGGGCAACTCCGGGCAAACTGTTGTAGGCGGCCATTGATTCCTTGCCTCAAAAACTATATAGACAAGAATTCCTTTTAGAAGCTTTTCTTTGCCACGTTGCGATTTCTAGGGGACCCAGTCATTAGTGGTTGTCAACCTCAGACATGAAATCTGAACAAAGCATATCCCTCTATAGTGTGTACTTGTCTCACTCCAGAGCACTAAGTGTCATTTCTGTCTGCTGCCTCCTTCCTCTGCTATCTGCACCAGTCACTTCTGACCAGTTTTCCTGACACCAAGAGATAAAATAGCTACAGCACACAGTCTGTGATTGACAGCCTCAGCTCTGTTGCTGTGTGAAGGGGGTGTGCCCCTTTCCATCCAATCAGCTCTAACAGAGTTTAAAGAGGAACTGCAGTCTGCTCAGATAATTTGTAATAAAAACATCTTTGCCATTCTGAAGCTTCCCTCCAACCACTTTGCATATTATTTTATATATACTGTGATTCTGTACTTGCCAAATATGCTGCAGAAATCTCCCTCCGCTGAGTCTGGCTGCAGCCATTTTAACTGTGGGCAGCTGAAGCTGCTGCCTGTTCACTTCCTGGATTTACACAGACACACAGAGGCACACCTCCAGCTCTGCAGCTCTCATTCGTCCTCTTATGACTCATCCCCCCTCCCTTCCTGGCAAACTCTCATGTGAGTGAGAGAGAGAGAGGTGTACATGATGTCCTAAGCCTATGCTTTTTACCAGACAAGAAACGGAAGTGGGCTGTATAAGGGATTTACTGGCAGAAAAAAAAATGTTTTACTATCCAAAGTTAAAACAACAACAAGGGCAGAAGATTTAATAGATGAAAAGATGAAAAAATGACTGAAGGTCCGCTTTAACTTCAGCTCCCCATACCCTGTTTTCTGTAAGCTCTATATAAATTCTGGACTTTGAACTGATGAATAGAAAGAAGGGCAACAGATAAACAGGTACAACTTATGATGATTTGTTTCATCTCTGTGTATCACCTGAGGCCAGTCACTTCACTGGGAACATGCAGGGCTTTTTTTTAAGCGGGAACACAGTCCTGGTACCTCCAGCACTGAATGTATGTGATAAGAAGGGGTTCAGGGGTGTGCTGGAGGGTCTATTGTCACTGGCGGGGATCTGTTTCTGTGTGTGGATCTATTGTTGATGGTGGGGGGGGGGGGTCTTATGTTGCTGGTAGGCAGTGGCAGCTGGTGCTCAATCTTCCTTTGGGAGATGGGGGGCGTGACCCCCCCCCAGCCCCCCCCCAGGACTCGAACGATCGATCACCGCTTATCTGTACCCGCCCCTCCCCCGTCGCTCGATCGATCGCTGATTTGCTTGCCCGTGGCCAGCCCTGCACTTACCCCATCCAAGTCGCGGCTTTGGTGGCTTCCCCCTCTGTGTTTCCTTCTTAACTTGCTAATGTCACACAAGTGGGTGAGCACTGCACCCCGAACCTAACCTTTTTTAAGCCAATTAGAGCCTCAGGCTTTAATCATGTGCTTCAAAAAAAAAAAAAAACATTAAAATCTATGCGTCCGGCGCCCTGCATGTAGATTAGGGGGTGGGTGTATGGATTAGGGGGGCGGCGCCCCTGCGCCCCGTATGAGCTGCTGCCACTGCTGGTAGGATCTACTGTTGAGGGAGAGGTCTATTGTTGCCCTGGCTGACAGGCAGATGGGGAGGCACTTAGGCTGGTGGTAGTTCTATATCACGGGGCCCTTCAGCTTTTGCAGAACTACAAGTCCCATCATGCCTCTGGGAGTAATTGTAACTGCTAGCCTTGCAATGCTTCATGGGAAATGTAGTTCCACAACATCTGGAGGGCCCCAGGTTGCCTACCACTGTTCTATATTGAAGGAGTCTCACTCATCTTGCTGCACTGTAGGCTATAGTGTGACATTATACAACTACACATATAAAGGACCTCGGGAACGGTGTGATCTAATACTTTGGGGGGGTCATTTGTAAATACATGGAACACTTGGTGAAAGAGAATATCTATAATTGTTGTGATCAATGTTATTCTTTTTTTTTTTTTGAATGTTGCATCTTTATGATTCCTTCTATTGTCTTACCAGTCTTTTTAAAGGTACAAATGTCCTTTAATTTTTAGCTCTTTGGTTGGCATTGCCCTTTAAAATATTCACCCCCTCCCCCCCCCCCCAGCTTGCAGTTATGAGGCATATACAGGAAAAAAAAAAAAATACATTTTTCTTCTTTCCACAAATCTAGAGGTTAACGGCAACAATTGACATAAAAATAGTTATTGTGCTGCCAGCCTCTGTGTACAGCTAAGAATACTTTCTCTGGATCGGCATTAATAGTTTTCTTGCTTCCAGATCCGACGCGTTTCACCTTGGGGTCCGCGCATCTGTCTCACTTTTCAGTTTGCAGCAGACTGATGAAACTCCCCCATGGCAAGTCAGGTAGCTAATCCAATACAAGAGCGCCACAAGGTGAACAGGAAGACGCTTCCACTCCTCTGTCTTATGGCAGATCATTTTGCAGCCCCGCGAGGCTTTCAGCTGCCTGTAAGCAAAGCGTTTGCCGTATTCCAAATATTTCTCAGCTGCTTCGCCTTTGGTAAGATGCGCCACAGCGATTGACCTCTTCAAATGTAACATGTAGCCAATTTAGAAGTTACTATTTCTTACAGATGTATTTTTCTAGGTGGAAAGGATCCTCTAAAAAAACCATCATTTTATTTATAATCAGCACACTTTTTTTTTAATGGAGACAGGCTTCAGGGGATCTGTCCACCTGGTTTTAGTTCATAGACTAGAGCAATATTAGAAAAATGGAGGATATTTAAAGGGCAACTCCAGAGCAACAGCTAAATACACAATGTAACACATTTAGGTTCTCTTATACGTTGTTAGCTGCTGTACAATCAGGGCCAGGACAAGGGGGGGCGGGAGGGGCAGCTGCCCTGGGCACAAAGGTTTACTGTAGGGATGGGACGCCTTCCTTCTGTTACAGGGCTGGCAGGAGTAGTGACAGCGGCAGTGATTTTGATAAGCGAGTGACTCAGGGGCAGCCCATCCATTAAGGGCGCACGGGCACCATCCCCTCTATCCACGCCGCCCCCTATATGGTTAATGGATAGAGTTATAGCATGACTCTATCCATGGACGTTGCGGCCGTGGCACCCCTATTCAGGCGTCCGGCCCCTTTCAGGACGCCGGGCGCATGAATTACAGCGGTAGGGTTTTTTTTTTTGAAGCACCATAGGCTATAGGCTCTAATATGGTGGACTCGGAGCACAGAGCATTGCGCCATGAGCCCACCCAGGTGTGTTAGAAAAGCAAATGAATATTTGCTTTTCTAACACTGAACCGCCTCCGCCAATCAGGAAGCGCGGGTCTGATACCCATTTCCCAATTAGCTGAAAGGTCAGGCGATCCTATTGGATGCCTAGGAGGAGGGGGATGCACGGTGGGAGGCGCCGTGATCCACACCACAGGAGGAGGAAGAAAACCGCCGGACATGCTGCCCATCCGATTCCTAGATGTGGTAAGTGCGGGACTGTAATATCCCGGTTGTCCTCCCTGCCGCCGCCGACTGACGGGGGGAAGTGGCTGTGTGCCGCCCCCCCAAAAGAAAAAGCCACCAGCCACCACTGGAGTGACTGCTGAGTGTAGGATCTCCTAATCTCCTAAGCTTGCACATCATTTGGGTAGGCGGTGTGCAATATTTGCCTTGGGCGCTGAGTGACCTTGTCCCGGCACTGTGTACAAGTCATCCTAATCCATCCTTATCTGCTGGGATATAGTGCTGTACAACAAAGTTTGGATGACAACACTTTTTAAAGTACCGCCATGCCGATGCCCTGCCCCACTTTGCCTAAAAGTGGAACTTTTTTAGTACCCATCACCCCTATAAAAAAATAATAAATACCCTCTTCACACACCGGGATGACCTGGTGGCAGCGATCCTCTTCAGGGCAGAACAACACGCTGCCCTATTCCTGTAAGCCCAGCCTGTCGTTTACACCCTCCCCCCTAGGGGGCGCATTATCACGTGGGCTGAGCTCATAGTACTCCAGGATTGAGCGGCGTTCAAACATCTTTACATGAGAGCCACTCAGTCCTGGAAGATTGTGCATCTACCCACCAAGGCCACCATTAGAAATCACAGGGCTCCATACAGGTTGTCTAGAAGGCACTCCAAACCCTGGGGGAGCATGGCATGGAGGATTACTCCTTCTGCTCCTGAAAATCAGAAAATAGTCACCTCTCTGTGCCCAGCCACTGGTGCTTAATTGATGGGAGTCACAGCCCCTGGAATTACTGTGCGTGTGCCAAAGTCCCCCTTCTGACTCCAGACCCCTTCCTGACTTGATGGAGCCTGGGACCCGTAAAGGAGGACTGGCTCTACCTCCCCTATTGGCTGCCCCCCCCCGCTGCCACCAGAAGGGGAGAAGAGCCTTGACAATGGACCGGCAAGAAGACTTGAAGGCACAGCCATTCGGATCCACTTAAAGTGGAACTTCAGTCATTTTTTTAAATCTTTTCATCTATTAAATCTTCTGCCCTTGTTGTTGTTTTAACTTTGGATAGTAAAACATTATTTTTCTGCCAGTAAGTATCTTATACAGCCCACTTCCTGTTTCTTGTCCGGTCATTAGCCTAGGATTATGACATCATGCACAGCTCTCTGTCTCTCTCTCCTGAGAGTTTACCAGGAAGGGAAGGGGGATGAGTAATATGAGGGCCAATGAGAGCTGCAGAGCTGGAGGTGTGCCTCTGTGTGTCTGTAAATCCAGGCAGTAAACAGGGAGCAGCTTCAGTTGCCCACAGGTAAAATGGCTGAAACTAGACTCAGTGGAGGGAGATTTCTGCAGCATATTTGGCAAGTACAGAATCACAGTATATATAAAATAATATGCAAAGTGGTTGGAGGGAAGCTTTAGAATTGCAAAGATGTTTTTATTACAAATTATGTAAGAAGACTGCAGTTCCTCTTAATGAACAGTAACCGCAGTCTATAGTCTTGAACAGCGTCTGCAATGAGGAACGGGAATGCAGCCTGGCCAGTCTACACCCAAAGGAGAAGCTTCCTGAAGCGAAGAAGGACGTAGTCCCTGCACTATCCCTTAGGGTTGCCACCTGTCCAGGATTCACCCGTACAGTCCGAGTTTTGAATCATGTGTCCGGGTTTCAGTCCCCCTGAAACCCAAACACATTGTTTAGACATGAATGTAGCTCGGAACAGGGCCTGACAGGAGGGTGAGGAGGCACTATGAGCGCCACATTACTATTCTATTTGGAGCACCCAAAGGTGTCCCTGGTCTGTAAACCTATGGTGTATACAAAAACAATTTGCTGTGTTCCGCTTAAGTGTTCGGGTTTGGCTTGAAGAAAAAGTGGCAACCCTACTATCCTTACTCCTCTGGAACCTTTCCCTACCTCTAAGCACTGTCCCTGCCAGACGAGGAAACTGTACCTACACTAGCCACTCACATAAAGCACGCCAAACAAAGGAGCAGGAGTCTTAAATATACTCTGTCTGACCCAAGATGGCCGCTGAAATCACAAGGGGCACCAGCGTCCAATTAGAAGGCTGTGACTGCAGGAAGTCATAGAGCAGGGGTAGGCAACCTTGGCACTCCATCTGTGGTGAAACTTCAAATCCCATCATGCCTCTGCCTCTAGGAGCCATACCTGTGATTGTCAGGGTCTTGCAATGTCTCATGGGACTTGTAGTTTCAGCACAGCTGGAGGGCCGAGGTTGCCTACCCCTGTCATAGGGGAACCAAGTTCCTAACAACGTCCTTACTTTTCTGCATTGCCGCTTCTGTCAAGCGCCACCTACAGAGGGGAATATAGACTGCACCAGCCTACAGGCAGGTATTACAAACGTATGCACAGTACCCCCTACAGAACACATGTGATGGTAAGCTGGGTTTATTTTTTTTTATTTTTTTGCTAAATCCATTTAGACCTTTACAGTCCATTGCAGTGTGTTATCATAGGCGTGGTTTTGCTTGTTAGCATGCATTTTGAATGGGCAGCCCAAAAAAATGGACCTGTGCTTTTTTTTTTTTTTTTTTCCGCCAAGCATGGAATGCTAACAACGCCATGTACAGCACAACGTGTCATGCATCAATGTGCGATAAAGTGCGCTTTACTGTGCGTTACCGCAACGCAGTATGGTGCAGCCAGCCTAAATGTATTTCCAGATTCTGATCTCTCATATGTGAAATATTTGTATATTTATTGCAATGCGGCTGCAAACAGAAAATCTTTTTTTTTTTACAGGAGCAAAAAAAAAGAAAAGAAGATCGAGTATCCGAAATCTTTTTTTTTTTTTCATATTAGAATTCAAAGCTTTATTACCCTTCATTTTTATAACTTTTCAACCCAAATTTTACGATGAAGGATTGTAATTGAATAAATGGCAGAACGAAAAGTCATTTAGGAAAAAAATGTAGCAGCTTGCAATGGTTTAATAGTCAAAACTATTTGTTAGAGAAGCAAGCCAATCAAAAAAGGAGATTATCATAAAACACTTTGGGAAATTGTGCTAGAGCAAAAAGGATAGCTGAGAAAAAAATAAATAAAATAAAAATAAAAAAGAGAGCGAATGAAAAATATTTTAATTTGGTTCATAAAGTATAAAAAAAAAAGTACATCGGATCGGAATACGTCAAACTAAAAATATGTCTAAAAAAAAAAAAAAACAAAATATGAAAAAAAAAAAGAAAAAGAAATCCAAACTAGTCTTAACTCTTGTGAGATCTTTTGGTAAATGATTTAAATAAATCTCTGGAGATGAACATAAGGTATTTTACGGCTGATGGGTAGAAATGATTCAGGTAGCGTGGATATTGCTGTTCTGATCATGAAAAGCACGGCTTTAAACGAGGCGTGTCTTGATCCAGCGGTTAGCCATGCCTCGAACGCCGCTGCAAGTGGGCGCAATGAGTATTAAGTTTAATGATATTCTCGTTTGAAGTCAGCTGTAAAATTAACTGGGAACTGGCAGATCTTATTAAAAAGATCTTTATTGTAGACTGATCATTAACTAAGGAAGCTTCACATATAAGATTTGTTATACTAAAGAGTCGGGAGAATTGTAGAAAAAAAAAAAAAAAAACTGTTATCGTGGTAGGTGGACATGGTTAGCTTAAAAAAGAAGACCAGATTCAGTCAAATGCTGGATATACATTGCCTAACCATGTAATATAGGGAAATACTGTACTAACATTTTATTTGTATCTCCAGAGACCCGCCCAAGCTTAGAGAATAGAAATGAGATTCCCTGTGGACAACCACAATCACTTGTTGTCAGTCTATGGCAGAGGTCTCCAAACTACGGCCCGAGGGCCAGATGCCACCCTTTGCCTGCCTTTATCTGGCCTTTGGGACAGTGTTCCATCCACTGACACCAACAATAGGGCATAATGCCTGTCACTGACACCAACAATGGGATACTATTCTGCCCACTGATATTAACGATAGGGCACAATTCCTCCCAATGACACCAATGATGGGGCACAATTCCTCCCAATGACACCAATGATGGGGCACAATTCCTCCCAATGACACCAATGATGGGGCACAATTTCTCCCAATGACACCAATGATGGGGCACTATTGCTTCCTTTCACACCAATATTGGGGCGCTATTCCTCCCAATGTCACTAACACCAACAATGGGATACTATTCTGCCCACTGACACTAACGATAGGGCACAATTTCTCCCAATGACACCAATGAAGGGGCACAATTGCCTTTGGACAGTATTCCATCGCTGACACCAACAATAGGGCATAATGCCTGTCACTGACACCAACAATGGGATACTATTCTGCCCACTGATATTAACGATAGGGCACAATTCCTCCCAAAGACACCAATGATGGAGCACAATTTCTCCCAAAGACACCAATGATGGGGCACAATTTCTCCCAAAGACACCAATGATGGGGCACAATTCCTCCCAATGACACCAATGATGGAGCACAATTGCTTCCTTTTACACCAACGTTGGAGCGTTATTCCTCCCAGTGTTACTGACACTAACAATGGGATACTATCCTGCTCACAGACACTAATGATAGGGAACAATTCCTCCCAGTGACACTAATAATGGGGCACAATTCCTCCCAATGACACCAATGAAGGGGCACAATTGCCTTTCGGACAGTATTCCATCTGCTGACACCAACAATAGGGCATAATTCCTGTCACTGACACCAACAATGGGATACTATTCTCCCCGCTGAAACTAACAATGGGGCACAACTCCTCCCAATGACACCAATGATGGGGCACAATTGCTTCCTTTCACACCAAGGTTGGGGCACTATTCCTTCCAATGTCACTGACACCAACAATGGGATACTTTTCTGCCCACTGATACTAATGATAGGGCACAATTCCTTCCAATGACACCAACGATAGGGCACAATTCCTTCCAATGACACCAACGATAGGACACAATTTCTCCCAATGACACCAATGATGGGGCACAATTCCTCCCAATAACACCAATGATAGGGCACAATTTCTCCCAATGGCACCAATGAAGGGGCACGATTGCCTTTGGGACAGTATTCCATCCGCTGACACCAACAATAGAGCATAGAGCATCATTCTTGTCACTGACACCAACAATGGGATACTATTCTGCCCACTGATACTAACGATAGGGCACAATTCCTCCCAATGACACCAATGATGGGGCACAATTGCTTCTGTTCACACCATCGTTAGGATACTATTCCTCCCAATGTTACTGATACCAAAAATGGGATACTATTCTGCCCACTGACACTAATGATGGGGCACAATTCTTCCCAATGACACCAACAATAGAGCACAATTGCTTCCTTTCACACCAACGTTGGTGCGCTATTCCTCCCAGTGTCACTGACACCAACAATGGGATACTATTCTGCCCACTGACACTAACGATAGGGTACAGACACTCTCCATCCAATCTGACAGAGTTTGAGATATTTTGCAAAGAAGAAGAATGGGCAAAAATGTCCCTTTCTAGATGTGCAAAGCTGGTAGAGACATCCGCAAAAAGAATTGCGGCTGTAATTGCAGAGAAAGGCGGTTCTGCAAAGTATTGACTCCGGGGGGCGCTATACAAATGCCCCCCACACTTTTCACATATTTATTTGTAAAAAATTTGGAAACCATTTATCATTTTCCTTCCACTTCACAATTATGTGTCACTTTGTGTCGGTCTATCACAAGGGTCTGCAAACTATGGCCCTCCAGTTGTTCAGGAACTACAATTCCCATCATGCCTAGCCATGTCTGTGAATGTCAGAGTTTTACAATGGGATGTGTAGTTCTGCAACAGCTGGAGGGCCGTAGTTTGAGGATCCCTGGTCTATCACATAAAATCCCAATAAAATACATTTACGTTTTTGGTTGTAACATGACAAAATGTGGGAAATTTCAAGGGGTATGAATACTTTTTCAAGGCACTGTATGTATATTTTTCTACAGGCCTCTTCCAATGGGAGTTAAGGAGTAGCTTAAAATAAAACAGTGCTATCCCAGTAAGAATTTATGTTTTTCTGAAAGTGCACTGGATTTATGTTGGAAGGTAATTTTAGATTTATTTATTGCTTAGAGGAATTTTTTTATTCCCCCCCATTACATCGCCGTACCTTTAATGAGATTTGCTTACTAGGAGTGCAGCTAGTGCACGCCACCTTCCCACATTTTAAAATGAGACGCCCGTGTCACCTCAGCGCCCGGATGCCTCTAATGAGATACCTGCGCAACACAACATTATGTCTCCTATCATGGAACTAAATTTGAATCGGCATACATTCTGTGCAGCTGAAGGCACGCTCCATTCGACTCTACATACTCACATTCTATAAATAACCTTTAAAAAAGACCTTTCAGATAACAATGCGATTTTTTTGTAGCCTTTATCCAACTTTAGAAAAGAAAAAAAATCCATGTTCAGCATCAAAAAAAAAAAAAAATCCAGAGAGGAAGACCTGAATAACGCCATGTATTTTTTATGACCGGTGATATTTCTGTGCATAAAAACATTTTTATCTGTACTTCTCCTTTCCTCGCAGTGCCAGATGTATCATTAAAAGAAGGCAATGCTTTTGTTTTGCTTCTCTTACTGTATGATCTTCTGTGTGGGAACTCTTCAAGTATTCGGACCCTCAGATTTTTTTATAATGTGATAATGCCTATAGTGAATTTAAGGAAGACCATTAACAGTGGCCTACATAGGAGCTGAAGGAGGGAAGGCCAATAACAGTGCCCCCCATAGTGGTGGAAGGAGGGAAGGCCAATAACAGTGCTCCCCATAGTGGTGGAAGGAGGAAAGGCCAATAACAGTGCTCCCCATAGTGGTGGAAGGAGGAAAGGCCAATAACAGTGCCCCCCATAGTGGTGGAAGGAGGGAAGGCCAATAACAGTGCTCCCCATAGTGGTGGAAGGAGGAAAGGCCAATAACAGTGCTCCCCATAGTGGTGGAAGGAGGAAAGGCCAATAACAGTGCTCCCCATAGTGGTGGAAGGAGGAAAGGCCAATAACAGTGCTCCCCATAGTGGTGGAAGGAGGGAAGGCCAATAACAGTGCTCCCCATAGTGGTGGAAGGAGGGAAGATCAATAACAGTGCCCCCCATAGTGGTGGAAGGAGGGAAGGCCAATAACAGTGCTACCCATAGTGGTGGAAGGAGGAAAGGCCAATAACAGTGCTCCCCATAGTGGTGGAAGGAGGAAAGGCCAATAACAGTGCTCCCCATAGTGGTGGAAGGAGGAAAGGCCAATAACAGTGCTCCCCATAGTGGTGGAAGGAGGAAAGGCCAATAACAGTGCTCCCCATAGTGGTGGAAGGAGGAAAGGCCAATAACAGTGCTCCCCATAGTGGTGGAAGGAGGAAAGGCCAATAACAGTGCTCCCCATAGTGGTGGAAGGAGGAAAGGCCAATAACAGTGCTCCCCATAGTGGTGGAAGGAGGAAAGGCCAATAACAGTGCTCCCCATAGTGGTGGAAGGAGGAAAGGCCAATAACAGTGCTCCCCATAGTGGTGGAAGGAGGGAAGGCCAATAACAGTGCCCCCCATAGTGGTGGAAGGAGGGAAGATCAATAACAGTGCCCCCCATAGTGGTGGAAGGAGGGGAGACCAATAACAGTGCTCCCCATAGTGGTGGAGGGAGGGAAGGCCAATAACAGTGCTCCACATAGTGGTGGAAGGAGGGAAGGCCATTAAAAGCATTCTCTATAGTGGCGGAAGGAGAGGAGGGAATTAACAGCACTCCACATAGTGGCGGAAGAAAGAAGGGGGGGTTATTTACAGCCCTCCCAGAAGGACAACAATGTAATATTTTGCAGGTGCCTTATATGTGGCGGATGCATTCGTTTTCTTTTTTTTCAGGCTTAATTTCCCATTTTTTACCTGCCGATCCTGCCATGAACACACTTCCTGTCCTAGGTCAACAATGCCCACTTACTTTACAGTATCCATTGAGTGTTGGCACCCTAGGACAGGAGTACAGAAATATTCCCCATCAAGGGGTTCCTCTCCATAGCATAAAGGGTTCCGGTTTGTAGTGCTCAGAGGTGGCTATGAACAATGCATTGATAAGTGCAACATAGGCGGAAAGCACAGGAAGTTACCCGCAGACAAGAGTTCTGGCAGGACCAGCGGGTAATTTGCACTTATCAAACAGATATAACAAACCTGTTTTAGCCCTGGTTCACACCGGTGCGATTTGTCATGCGATTTGACAGTTCAAAATTGCATAACAAATCGCACCCCATTGCCGGCAATGGAACCGTTAAAATTGTTGGGACTCAAGTCGCAGCGACTTTGAAAAAGGTTACTGCTCTACTTGTTTGGGATTTCATTGCGACCTGCATAGACTTCTGTTAAATGAAGTTGCAAGCTGCAATGAAATCGGAGGTGCAAATTGCACTGATCTGCGGCTTTGAAAGAGGGCTGAAGTAGGGTGATTTCAAAGCCGCACCGGTATGAAACAGGGCTTAATGGTATGTTTAATAGCCCAAAGAGAAGCAAATAAGAGAAGTTCATTGTTGGGGTTTTTATACACTTAACAAGGCAAGAAGAGTGTGTGTGGGGGGCAACCAACTTGGAGTTGGGCTTTAAATAATGATGAGATCCAGAGATGGGCAGCCATGAAAATCTGGTGGCTTTAAGAATTCTGTTTCTGTTTATTGCCCTGGAAAGATTTAGTAAAATATATATGAATCAGTGACATCACAGGTCCTATGTTCCATGGCACTGATGTGCAGATCCCATCAAAGCCATCCGGTTATATACCTTCCCCCCACCCCGGCTACAAATAACCCCAGAAGTCCCCCTTCCAAGGTTCCGTGTTGCCTTTTGCTGCTTGGGAACATGAAAGCTTCTTGATGGATCAATATTTACTTCCCTGCACATAGAAGATGACGTATGCGGAGGATTTTTGCCCCTCCATTAAATGGAGACTCCGATCAAACAGTTCATGGTGAAAAGAGAACGTTCTGTAGAAAGCCTTGTCAATATCTGAATGGAAACCACAGCTTGTTAAAAACATCTGAAACGAGTGGCTGCCAATCAACTCACCGGAACAACCGGGAGGTCAAATATCCCCTGGATAATCCCCTTCTAGAGCGGCCAACAAAGGCAGACCTAATCAACTAATGCTATAATTATCTCCAGAGGCGGCTATGAAATATTACAGAGAGGTAAAATATAGAAGACAGCAAAGTGCTCCAAGAACTACATTAGAAATGATCGAAAGTAAAGGAAACCTCCACTCAGACAAAGAGGTGGGCTGCCATTGCTGAGCTTCTTCTGGAAATGCTGGTCTCCTGGCTGTCTCTAATTGTTAAAGGTAACAAGCCAATGAACAAGCATGCAGTCGGTAAAAAACTCTGGAGGATCTGCTACTTGTTCTAAAACAGTGACTGTTCCGGGATGTATTTACAGCGTGTAGCAGAAACTTGCCCATGACATCATCCTTCCACACAACATAATTCCACCAATCACAGTTCCCACAGTTTCTAGTAGTTTTTGGACAAAGGGCTGGGAGCTGAGTGGTGTCTTTTTGTAGTCCACTCAACACTAACCCTTCATGTAATCCTCACTTGTAACCTTTACACTAACCCTTTGTTTAATCCCCATACTAATCCTAAAACTGCACCCTTATACCACCTTTTTTGTAAACCTCAACCTTTACACCAACTCTCCATGAAACCTGAACCCCAAATCCTTACACTAATCATACAACCCTAACACTCACATTAAAACTCCCTGTAACCCTAACGCTAACCCTCTGTGTGATCCAAACTATAACCCTCACACTAACCCTGTATCTCCAACACTAGCTCTAACCCCAACTCTAATCCTCAGTGTAACTCCAGCTGTAACCCTCACATTAAACCCTATACCCTGACATTAACATTTCCTGTAACCCTCACCTTCACACTAATTATTTATAAAACTTCATCCCTAACACTCACACTAACGCTCCATGTAACCCTAACACTAACCCTGTATGGGACCCAAGTTATAACCCTCACACTAACCCTGTATCTCAAACACTAGCTTTAACCCCAAATCTAATGCTTGATGTAGCTCCAACCCTAACACTCACACTAACACTATCTTTAACCCAAAACTTAACTCTCATACTAACTCTCCTTGTAATCTAAACCCTCACAATAATGTCCCATATAATCCAACTCTAACCTTCACACTAACCCCCTCCTATCTTCAGTCCTAACCTCCACGCACATCCAGTAGCATCAACAACCTTAACCCTGACACTAACCCTCTCTGTAATCCTCACACCAACTCTCCCTGTAATGCCAACCCTAACACTTACTTTAACCTTTCCTGTAACACTGACTATCACATCAACCATCTGTGTAAATCCAACACTAACCCTCACATTAACCCTCAGTGTAGCCCTCACACTCATGTTACCCTCCCTGTTACCCCCAACCTACACAAAAACCCTCTATGTAACCCCAACACTCATGTTATCCTTCCTGTCCCCCAACCCACACAACAACCCTCTATGTAACCACAACACTCATGTTACTGTACCCTCCCTGTCACCCCAACCCACACAATAACTCTCTATGTAACCCCAACACTCATGTTATCTTTCCTGTCCCCCAACCCACACAATAACCCTCTATGTAACCCCCAACACTTATGTTACACTTTTTGTCCCCAACCAACACCATAACCTTCTATGTAACCCCGACACTAACCTTTACACTAACCTTTTTTTAACCCCAATGCTAACCCTGCATCTAAGCCTAATGCTCTCTGTAACCATCACACCAACCCCACTGTAATGCCGACCCTAACACTTACATTAACCCTCCTTATAACACTAATCTTCACACCAACCCTCAGTGTAACCGTAACACTCATATTACCCTCTCTGTCACCCCAACCCACACGATAACCTTCTATGTAACCCCATCATTAACCTTTACGCAAACCTTTCTTTTAGCCCCAACACTAACCCTACATCTAACTCCAACACTCTCTGAAACCCTCATACTAACCCTCTGGGTAAATCCAACCCTAACCTTGACACTCAGCCTCTGGGTAAACCCAACCCTAACCTTGACACTAAGCCTCTGGGTAAACCCAACCTTGACCTTGACACTAAGCCTCTGGGTAAACCCAACCCTAACCTTGACACTAAGCTTCTGGGTAAACTCAACCCTAAACTTGACACTAAGCCTCTGGGTACACCCAAACCTAACCTTGACACTAAGCTTCTGGGTAAACTCAACCCTAACCTTGACACTAAGCCTCTGGGTAAACTCAACCCTAACCTTGACACTAAGCCTCTGGGTACACCCAACCCTAACCTTGACACTAAGCCTCTGGGTACACCCAACCCTAACCTTGACACTAAGCCTCTGGGTACACCCAACCCTAACCTTGACACTAAGCCTCTGGGTACACCCAACCCTAATCTTGACCCTAAGCCTCTGGGTAATCCAATTCTCATGCTGACCCTCCCTGTGAACCCCATGTTTGCACACTCACCTTTCTTGTGCCAAAACCCAACCCACTTTGCATTGATGGATTGGGAAAGTGGAGCCACAATCTGCTCTGTCAAGTAATTGACTAACTTGGACCAAGCATACAGCCAGCAAAGTCTGGACCCCCATTCATCCTGGCGATTCACTAAGTGACTTACTTATCGCTGGAGTCACTTTTAAATAAACAAGCTGAACACATCTCCCTCCTCTCTGGCTAACAATCTGGAAAATGCAGGCGGCTGATAGCCCGCCCGCAACAGATGTCAGACAATGGCGGTGCTCTCCTACATCAAACATATTTGATTTTTACAGGATCCCATTGTCTGCAACGTTCCATGTTTACACCTTACTAGTTAAATGCCACTTAGAATAAGCGCTAGCACCGTATTAATAGACGGAAATATTAGAATAACTTAATAAGAAACCCGGCTTGTTAATTAAGATTTTTTTTTCCCCCAGAATTACAACGGCGCTGACCTTTAATTTAGGGATACGGAATAAAACTAGAGGAAATTTACATTATATGGATAATTGAACATCTGTTACAGCCATAAGGTGTGGGGATGGAAGTTACTCAAATACTATACAAAATATATCTCTGTAATTGTATCGTAATCCAGAGAGGGTGAAAAAATCTGTTACTGGAAAATGTCATTATACCCAACCAACTTCTCCGCTTGCGGCTAACTTCTCGCAAAGTCTGGAAAAGTGACATTAAAATGCAAGACGTCCCCGTTCAGGAGCCGCTTTTTTCCATGCAAAGGTTCAGTGTCTGGTGAAGCATCACGTTCATCTAAACTGACCACACAACAGAACCTGAATGCAGCTCTACAAATAAAAAATGCAAACTACGTAATACGTTCAGTGAGCACACATTTTTATTTTAATGCAAAATGAACCCGAGAATAAAACATTCAACATATTGCATCCTATTGGTTCTCAGATGTGGTGACTGCATTCGTTTTCTTGTTTGGGCTTTTTTTTTCTGTTTTTTTTTTTACCTGGTGATCCTGCCAGTTACACACTTCCTGTCCTAAGGTGACAACGTTCACTAGATTGTAACTATGAATCATTGTCACCCTAGGACAAGAATACAGAAAAATTACCCTTCTCCATAAATTAAAGGGGAGGTGGGATATGAGCCGCACTCCAATTAGCTCTTCTTGCAGTGTTTGAAAGTGTTACTAAACCCAGGAGCCTGCAATTACTATATCTGGTCTCCCAGACTCAGACTTGCGGCATTCCTGGTCGCAGGATTGCGGACAGCCTTGCGCTTGTCCGGGACACGGTCCAGTACATTCATGGCCGCCGGGTGCACGCGGCCCTGGTCAGCCTTGACCAGGAGAAGGCCTTTGACCGTGTCTCCCACGAGTTTATGTGCAGAGCTCTGCGCAGGTTTGGTCTTGGGGAAATGTTTTGTTCGTATGTAAATGTAATGTACACTGACATTTCTAGTTTGGTGCTGGTAAATGGCTGGAAAACTGACCCCTTTCCAATCTTGTCTGGGGTCAGACAAGGCTGCCCTCTCTCACCTCTGCTTTTTGTTTGTTGTATAGAGCTCTTCACCCAAAGCATCAGACGGAATCCAGAGATCAGAGGGATCACCGCACCAGGACCGGACAGACGGGAGGTCAAGTGCTCACTCTACATGGACGACGTGACGGTGTTCTGTGCTGATCGGCGCTCCATCGACACACTCGCCCAGACCTGTGAGGACTTCAGCCAAGCTTCAGGGGCAAAGGTCAACTGCGGGAAGTCAGAAGTCATGCTCTTCGGAAAGTGGTTCCTGCCTTCTTCTGCACCAATTCCTTTCAGCGTCAAGACGGACTTCATCAAAATCCTTGGGGTCTGGTTTGGAGCTGAGGGCGCAGCCCTGAAGTCCTGGGAGGAAAGACTGTCAAAGATGCGACAGAAGTTTGGACTTTGGAGTCTCAGAGAACTCACCATCGAAGGCAAAACACTGGTACTCCGCAGCGAGATCCTCCCTGTGTTGCAGTACCTCGCCCAGGCCTGGCCCCCTCGGGTCAACACCTGTAAGGCCATCACCAGGGCGGTGTTTCACTTCATCTGGAGCTCCAAAATGGACAGAGTGAAGCGGGCGGTTATGTTCAAGGAACCCCTCAAGGGCGGTAAGGGCGTGCCCGACATCGCTACCTTACTGAGGATGTGCTTTGCTTGTAACTGCATCCGCAGGACATTGGTTGACAGAACTGTGGACTCTGGCGGTAACTCCATGTCCCGTTTTTTCCTCCTGCCTCTTTGGAGGACCCTTGGATGGGACAAATGGGACAGCTCCATCCCCTACAACTGGGACACACCTTGGTACTACTTGGACACCTTCAAGTTTATTAAGGAGCTGAGGCTACATGGAGTGAAGCCCGACTTGTGGAAGCCAAAAACTATCCACAAGTTGATCAGAGCATCGGACATTGTTGAGTCTGTTCCAGGCCTCCCTTCAGCCACTTGTAAAGTGGTCTGGAGGAATGTTTCTTCAAAGAGACTCACCAACAGGCACAAAGATCTGGCATGGATGGCAATCCAGGGGGGTTGCCACTCAGGACATTCATGCATGCCAGAAACCTGTGCAGATACAGGCACTGCCCCTTTTGCATCATCCAGGAGGAAACTGCTCTGCATGTTTTCTGGGAGTTTCCCTTTGCACAGGACCTGTTGAGGGCCTTGGAACCGGAACTCAAAGACTTTGTGCCACAGACTGCTATCACACACTTTGGTGTGTTGAACGGACTCTTCTGTGGAACTCATTCACAGGAGGACATTGACGGTGCCTGGCGGGTGCTGTGCTGCTTTAAGGACGCTTTATGGTGCGCCAGAAAGCGCCTCATCCACCAGCGGGAGAGGATGTCCATCGAGGACTGCTGCAGACTGGTTCACAGTCTGCTCAGAGACTATCACTTGATGGACTTCAAGGAGGAAGAGGAGGTCTGAAGATTTCCCCATTCCCCCCCCCCCCCCCACCCGTGTATCCTTTGGCAGTTCAAATAAAGCTTCGGGCCTGTGAACTCTTTTACTCCCTCCCCTACCCCACCTTCTCCACCCCCCCCCCCATCACACCCGTTGCCCATTTGAATGTTATTTGACTGTATGACCGGATTTTTTGTGAAATGGTTTTGAAGTACTGTTTTCAGGGTAATGCGGCGTCATGCATGATGTGATGTTTCGGGGTATTATTACTCTGCACAACACATTAGGCATCATACCGCAGGATGAATGTAATTTATTTGTATGCTTGGCAATGTACTGTTATGTAGTGTATTTATGCGCTGCGTCGCAGTACTGAATGTACCCTGTTTAAGTATTTGTTTTTTGTATATTTTCTTGCAAAATAAAGTATACATTTTCAATCAAAAATCTGGTCTCCCAGGGTACACAGCACATGGAAATGCAATTATTTTATTATAATATAAACTTCTAACTATCTTTTCTCATTAGCAGTATATAGCAGTCTTGTGACTTCTTTCAGTGCCTGCTTAAAGCTTGCAGGAGGAGTTTTCATTCTCCTCTGACTGTCCTATGAGGCTGCAGGACCCCTGACCCTCTGTCTGGACAGTGCAAATTGGCCCTGTGCTGATTACATGCACCCCCCCCAAGGAAAAAAAAAAAAACTCTCTAGCAATACACACCAAACTGAGCATGTGCAGAGTGCTCCCAATGCTCTGTACTATAAGCAGATGGATTGGGGGGCAGTAAAAGAAGGGGAGGATCAGAGAAGACAGGACCCCTTAGGTTTCACAGTGAGTATAACAGGCATGCTTTACTGCATATAAAGACTGATTTTACTCTTGTGGGTTTAGTAACACTTTAATAATCAATTATTTCACTGCATACAGTGATGTCTCCAGCCCAAAAACAACCTTCCTTGACGAGTTTCAGCACTCCTGGCTGGTGAAACGCATCAAGGATGGTAAAACATCCCCGTCGCTCGCTCTATTGCTCATCGCCCGTCAGGCCCCCCGCCGGACCCGCACTTACCCTATCCAGGTGGAGGTTCCCCCCCCCCCTGCATCTGCTCCCACATCCCGGTGGTCGCTTCTCCTCCCAGGCCAATCAGGAGTTAGGGTTCGCAGCCAATCAGGTCTTAGAATTCCCGGCCAATCGGGTCTCAGGACCTGCTTCCTGATTGGCCGGGAGGAGAAACAGGAAGACATTAGCGAATATCAATTAGCTAACGTCACACAACTGGGTGGGCAGTGCTCTGCGCCCCGAGCCCACACTTTTTGAAGCCAATTAAAGCCTCAGGCTCTAATCATGTGCTTCTAAAAAAAAAAAAAAAAACCCATTGGAATCCGCCTGCTGACTGCTGCCGACTACTGAGATGAGGGAAGGGAGGGGGGCAGAGACGAGTTTCGCCAGTGAGCCTTGTGTTTGACACATGTGCCATAGGAGAACCAAGTCATCTGTTATTGGCAAGTTGTCCAGCAATTGAATTTCTAGTGTGACACAGAAAGGTTCTAGAGCGGAGTATATGTACCTTCTGTGGTCAGTCGCATTGTAATATTTATAGAGCTTCCTCTGTGATATGCATGAACAAACTCTACTTAGTCTAAGGTGAAAAGGGTGACTAAGAAGAGAGCAGCTCCAACTAAAATAACTCCGAGACAGTGCTTGTAAAAAAAAGATTTAATTTATTACATTAGTATAATAGCTATAATACCGTCTGCCCATTTCAACCCAAAATATGAGCCTTAGCCAAACACTATTTAGCGATGGAACAATTACTCTCCTACTTCAAGACGAGCCAAACTGTTTCAGTCTGTAATCGCAAAAATGTCTAATATTTTGACATTTAGAGTGCTTTCCTAGAATTGGCGCCAGGCGGTTCTCGTGCCACGGAACATTATCGGGCCCTATATTCTTGGCCGCAAGCTCGCCAAATCGAACGCCGAATGACAGTTTGAGATGCGACCGGCGGCACCTCCCAACCGGGAAAGGAGAAGGAAAAAAAGAAGAAAAGAGACAATAAGTAACTTTAATATATTATTCAGCTGCTACACTTTAAAAGGCTCTATAGCATATGTCATTAGAAAAAAAAAATATTTGGAGATGGCATTAATGTGAGATGTGACAGAAGATAATCCTGCCATCAATCTGAGGGCGCTTATTCAGAAATAAATTTGCAAAGATGCTTTTTAATTTTGATTTCCAAGTGGAAGGACGAGCTCTGTTCTATGGTGCGGATTGCCAGCTCCAGCGGCACACTACGGCCAGCTTGGAGGGCCGGAGAGGAAGAGAGAGAATGACTGTCTCGGAGGCAGGGAAAGGATTTATATAAATGGAAGAAATTAGCAGAAACGTGAAACATATGTTGTCATGTAAACAGGAAAATCTGTCTGATGAACGTGCAAAGAAGATTTGCAGAAAGCGAGCGTAGGAGCTGATACTGTACAGATGAAGAGTGGAAGCAAACAGGGCCACGATGGCCTTTCATATGGTTGCACACCTCCACCTAAAATTGATTACAATTTATTCTGAGCTTGGATCACCCCAAATTTTACCAGTTGCTATTGGCAACATGCTCACTTCCTTTTATCTCTCTGTAGCTCTTGCTTTCCTACATTTCTGTTTCTTTGTTATGTTCTGCCTTGTGATCCTTCTCTCTTCATCCCTAGTTTCTCTCTCTTTCGATTAGTCTTTCCCTTTTCCTCCAGATCTATATTCTTCTGTCTCTCTCTTTGCTTCTCTTCCTTCTCTCTCCCTATTTATAATCCCTCAGTCTCTGTACCTCCTTCCTTCTGTCTCTTTCTCTCCCAGTCTATATCCCTCAGTCTCTCTACCTTCTTTCTTCTCTCTCTTTCTCTTCAGGTCTATATCCCTCAGTCTCTCTACCTCTGTCCTCTCTCTTTCTCTCCAGGTCTATATCACTCTGTCTCTCTACCTCCTTTCTTCTCTCTCTTTCTCTCCCGAACGATATCCCTCAGTCTCTCTATATCCTTTCGTCTTTCTCCTACTCTCCAGGGCTATATCCCTCAGCCTCTCTACATCCTTTCTTCTTTCTCCTTCTCTTCAGGGCTATATCCCTTAATCTCTCTACCTCCTTTCTTCTTTCTCCTTCTCTTCAGGGCTATATCCCACAGCCTCTCTACATCCTTTCTTCTTTCTCCTTCTCTCCAGGTCTATATCCCTCAATCTCTCTACCTCCTTTCTTCTTTCTCCTTCTCTCCAGGGCTATATCCCTCAGTCTCTCTACATCCTTTCTTCTTTCTCCTTCTCTCCAGGTCTTTATCCCTCAGCCTCTCTACATCCTTTCTTCTTTCTCCTTCTCTCGAGGTCTATATCCCTCAGCCTCTGTACATTCTTTCTTCTCTCTCTTTCTCTCCCGATCAATATCCCTCAGCCTCTCTACCTCTTTTCTTCTCTCTCTTTCTCTCCCGATCAATATCCCTCAGTCTCTCTACCCCCTTTCTTCTTTCTCCTTCTCTACAGGTCTATATCCCTCAGTCTCTCTACCTCCTTTCTTCTCTCTTCTTCTCTCCAGGTCTATATCCCTTAGTCTCTCTACCTTTGTCCTTCTCTCTCTTTCTCTCCAGGTCTACATCCCTCAGTCTCTCTACCCCCATTCTTCTCTCTCTTTCTCTCCCCATTTATATCCCTCAGTCTCTCTACCTCATTTCTTCTCTCTCTCTTTCTCTCCCAGTTTATATCTCTAAATGTCTCTACCTTCTCAAGTCAAGTCAAGCTGCATTGTCATTCCACTACACGTAAGAACATACAGTAGAACACTTTTTCCTTCTCTCTCCACTTTTCTCTGGGTCTGTAATCCTCTATTGCTCTTACCCTCTCCCTTTCACCTTCCCGTTTCTCTCTTTCCCTTCTGGTCTATATCCTTCTGTCTCTCTACCTCTTTCATCATTTTCTTTCCCTAATAGTTTATACCCCTCAGTCTCTCTACCTTCTTTATTCTCTCTCTTTCTCTCCTGGTCTATATCCCTCAGGCTCTCTACTTCATTTCTTCTCTCTCTTTCTCTCCAGGTCTATATAACTCTGTCTCTCTACCTCCACATATCTCTTTCACCTTCCCTCTCTCCCTTTGTTTTTTGGTATATATTCGTCTGTCTCTCTACTTCTTTCCGTCATTTTCTTTCCCTTCTGGTCTATATCCATCTGTATCTTTATCCCTTTCCCTCTCTCTTTCCAATCCAGTCTTTATCTCCTTTGTCTCTCTACCTCCTTCTCTCTTCCCCTCTCTTTACATTGCAGTCCATATCTCCTCTGCCTCTTTATCTCCTTCCCTCTCTCTTTCCTTCTTTTTTTGCCTCCTACTCATTCTAAGTAGGTCTGTCTGGGAGGCTAAATAGCATCAAAGCTATAACAAATATCTTTCCAGAGAACAATGCACAATTTACGCTGTCATGGCCATCACAGAACGCAACGTTCAATGGAACGATAGCCATCTAAAGAAAGTTCATTGCTAATCTATGGCCTGCAAGTGGATGCGCAGTGGAATATGGATTTGCTGGTGATTCTCATGCTGCATGGGTCCAGTTCTGCTCCTTTTATTCCAATCTCAGAGGACACGAAGCATGAACAATGGGACGGCTCTCACAGGAAACCGCTCTCGTGAAGCTCTGAACTCATAAAACCCAGCGTGGATTTAATTTGGGAGGCATCAGAGCAGTGTTATATAATGTGCGCTCGCCTCTGTGTTGCAATCATATGAAGGTTGGTAGTTATCTTACATGACATTGCTCAGGACCAGGAATGGACCTATTTTCATATGAGTAAAAAAGGAAATGCAAGAGTGAACCTAAAGAGGAACTCAATCCAATGTTTCATTTTTAGGTGTGGGGTAGAAGAGAAAAAAATAGAAGGGGGTATCTTCCCAATGGGGACAAGACAAGAATAAAAATATAACAAAAGCGTTTAACCTTTCCCACTCCAACCAAAGCAATTAAAAAGGTGGTTGGGGTTGAATTTAAAAGAGGATCCATGTATAGACATTTTTCGTTATTTGCAGTAGAATGGAGGTGGGGAACCCTTGAATGAACAGTCCCCATCTTCAAAGTACACCCCACTTACCCCTGGTATGATAGACCTCTCCACCAATTTATTACATTTAGCTGGTCATCAAAGAGTGCTGACACTGCAGCATGGTGGTTGCCAGCGTATTGTACTGTGTAGCTCAATAAGTCTGTGAGCTTGTCAAAGGGGTAACCATGGCAAGTCTTCTGGCAATGGAATCCATGACAACCAGCCTGAATTTTACAGGGGGGTATTGCAACAAATGGGCACAGGAGCATCCAGCACAAACCTATGTTCTGGCTGCCATGGGCCTTGATTTAGTTATGATGATACTTCTAATGATGGACCTATTGGAAGTGAGCTGCCGGACGTAGCACTCTCTCTGAAATTCTACAGACTTTGAAGAAAATGGCCTCCACACCAATGGTTTGATCCGAATATTTTTATTTCATCGGGGGTATATTCGTAAGTAAAAATCCAACAGGTTTTGGGGGTTCTAAAGGACTCTTCTCATCAGGGCTACAAGAATAAAACAATATATGCACACAATTATAGTGGTTGTAAAGGTAGAAGTTTTTTATTTACCTTAATGCATCCTCTAAGGTAAAAAAAAAAAAAAAACCTTTGTGCAAGGTCCATAAAGACATGGATGAGCGAGTTTGGGGGTGGGTGAACTTGACTGGCCTGCACAAAGTCCTGATCTCAACCCGATAGAACACCTTTGGGATGAATTAGAGCGGAGACTGTGAGCAAGGCTTTCTCGTCCAACATCAATTCCTGACCTCACAAATGCACTTCTGGAAGAATGGTCAAACATTCCCATAGACACACTCCTAAACCTTGTGGATGGCCTTCCCAGAAGAGTTGAAGGTGTTATAGCTGCAAAGGGCGGAGCCAACTCAATATTGAACCCTACAGACTAAGACTGGGATGCCATTAAAGTTCAGGTGCCTGTAAAGGCAGGCGTCCCAATACTTTACACAATATAGTGTAAGTTGTTTATATTCTTGAAGAACCTGAAGAAAGGGTTGCCTTAGAACCCAAAACTTATTGGATAGCTCTATGTTACATACCGTAATGACATTAAAATATCCAGACCCTCAACCATTGGTTGGTGCTCTGATGGCCCTGATGGAGTTTGAGATGAGCTACCTGCATCTTCTATCTGTGAGTTCTCTAAAAAAATTCCTATGGAGACTCCACTAAGAATGCATGATACGGTATTGCAGTGTCTTGCACAATATGTATAGAAATATATGAAGAATTCAAGTTGATGACAAAAGGAGCTTTTGCATAAACAGGTAGAGTCATAGGGAGACATTGAAAGGTCATGCTTCCCTAAAATGAGATCTAACCCACTCACATATCCATAATGTATAATCCCATATTACTTCTTCCATATGAAGGTTGCTAACCCCTTAAAGTTGATGTTTTTCACAGATGCCCCGGGGGGAAGAGGAGACCAATCTACTATTATCTCAGTTAATAATGAAAGCCCAGATGATAATCAAACCTTCCCCACTCCACCCAAAATCTAAAATCTTGCATCCGAACACTCAGAAAACATCTTGTATATCTAAAACTAGTTATCCTTTTCAATGCTTACATCAAAAATGACATTTTATGGCTATATTTAATGAAGGGTTTTATATCAAATTTTACTTTGCAATAAAAAAGAGATACAGGGCCACAAATGCATCAACTTTCTGGTCATATCAATAAGAAGTAAAACTGAAACCTTCCATTTTTTATTTGCTTATAAAATTAAAGATTGTCATTTTTTTTTTTCCTAGAGCCTAGTTGCTATAAAATCTACTTCTTCAGAAAGAATGATGGAAATACACCTTCTAACAGAGAGCATGCACACAGCAAATTCTAAACAAATATGTGTTGTGTTTTATTATTACGACACATGTTGGGCCGCTTGATGATGGAGGTTTTGACCCCCAAAAAGTCCCCGTTCTCTTTGTTGTTAATGTAAACTTTCAGGGCTAGGCAGAGCTGTATAAAATTACATTCCTAGTAAGTCCAGGAGGAATTTATTATTGAACGCAAAACCAAGTGCTAAAGTTAGCTTATTGATTTTACAATGCAATATCCTTTAAAAAATACTGGCATCACTATTTGTCAAAAAGCACTGAGTTGCTGGTTGGGGTTTAACTGTTTCAACGGTAATAAGATGGATTTAAAAGGAAACCCTAAGTGTAGCTGAGTATTTATTCTTAGGTGGAGAAGGCTAAATAAAACCCGGACCTCAAAATTGACCCTGTTCAGTAGAAAGGTCAAAGAGCAAAGGCAGTTACCCAGAGTTCATACACAAGAAGGATTCTGATTGGTGGCTGGGGGCACAGGGGAGGACTGGGCTGGGGGCATTTGCCCCTTGGGACACTACTGATAAGAATTCTTGAATGGAGATACTTCACCATAGACATCAATCACAAAGATACCCACACTCAGTGACCCATACTGGGAATGATACAGCTACCCGAGAAGTGACCGTAGAGATGAGCTTCTCAGTCTGATGCTTCTCCTTTCACTGCCCAATCACAGGGTGGGGAGGCAGACTAGGCTGTGAAAATCTCAAGACTGGATAGGCAGAAAAATTAAATCTTTGGTAGGTAAAACATCTCCCTTACAGTATATGTATTTCATCTGTGTATTTAGCTGTTTGTCTAGAGCAGCCATTCTGAACCAGTATTCCAGGAAACCCAGGGGTTCCTCAACAGGTGGCTAGGGGTTCCTTGAGCTGTGGCTGATTGACCTCCAACCTGATGGTGCCTACAAAGTTTCAGGAACAATGCCACTTGTCAAAGCCAACAATATGACATCAATGATTGTTTTAGTTGTCTGTAAAGTTGGCATTCTGACCACCACTGCAAGGGTTGCTTTCACTGACCACTAATGTCAGAGACATTTTTTGGCATTGACCCCCAATTAAATGGTTTTAGTAAGGGTTCCTCGAGATCTGAAAATGAATTTAGAGATTCCTTAGGAGTAAAAGTGTTGAGAAAGATTGGTCCAGAGTTTACCTTTAATGGTCTCTTTACCCTTCCCGTTCCATGCAAACCAAAGTGCCTGGTTAATTCTTATTCATTCTTATCATTGATGTTCATATGATATTAGCACCCTCGAGGGCTGCGTATTAATACAAGGACTGTACCGAAAATAAAACAAAAGTGGGTGTTCATTTTTTATTAACTTAGGTCATTCACATTTCATATCACACAACACGAGTACAGTACTCAGTTGTTTCTGTCACACGTGCACTAATATGGCTATAATCACCTCATATCACACAACACATATTTCACAAATCTAAATTTTCATTGCAGGTAAATAATGGATTCCAAGCAGAAGCAACCTTCCATCATTGAATTCTTGACCAAGAAGGAGCGCAAGCTGTCCAACATCCACAGAAGACTACAGAGATGACACCATTTCAACTTCTTCATCCATCTGTACACATTGCTCTTGTCAATTGTGTTATCACCATAAACATTCTGAAGCCTTCTGTGGGTGTCGGACATCCTGCAACCCTCCTTCATCAAGAACTCAATGACAGAACATTGCTTCTGCTTGGGAAGAAGAAGAACAAAGAAGAAAGAAAAAGAAGAAAAAAGAAGAGGAAAAAAGAAGACGAAGGAAGAAGAAGGAGGAAGAAGAAGAAGGAAGAAAAAAACGGAAGAAGAAGAAAGAAGAAGGAGGAAGAAGACGGAAGAAGAAGAAGAAGAAGGAAGGAGAAGGAGAAGAAGGAAGAAGGAAAAAAAAGGGAAGAAGAAGGGAGAAAAAGAAGAAGGAAACATTCTGTAACCTTCTGTGGATGTTGGACAGCCTGCACAACTCCTTCATCCAGAACTCAATGACAGGACATTTCTTCTACTTGGGAAGAGGAAGAAAGAAGAAAGAAGTAGAAGACAGAACAAGAAGAAAGAAGATGAAGGAATAAGAAGGAGGAAGAAGAAGAAGGAAGAAAAAAAGGAAGAAGAAGAAGGAAAAAAAAGTAGAAAGAAGAAGGAAGAAAAAATCAGAAGGAGAAAGAAGGAAGAAGAGGAAGGAAGAAGAAGTAGGAAGAAGAAGAAGGAAAAAGAAGAAGAAGGAAGGAGGAAGAATAATAAGGAAGAAGACAAAGGAAAAAAAAAGAAGATGGAAGAAGAAGAAGAAATAAGAAAGAAGAAGAATGAAAACGACGAAGGAAGAAGAAGAAAAAAGAAGAAAGAAGAAGGAGAAGGAGAAGAAGGAGAAGGAGAAGAAGAAGAGGAGTGAAGAAGAGCAAGAAGGAGAAAGAAGAAAAAGAAGGAGGAAGAAGAAAGAAGAAGACGAAGAAGGAAGAAGAAGAAAAATAATAAGGAAGAAGAAATAAGAAGATGAAGAAGGAAGAGGAAGAAAAAGATGGAGGAAGAAGAAGGAAGAAGAAGAAAAAGAAGGAAGAAGAATAAAAGGAAAGAAGGAAGAAGGACAATGGAAGAAGAAGAAAAGAAGAGTTACTGCAGAGAAAGAGTTACTCTACCAACATGTGAAATTTGAACAGCCCATGTAAGTTAGTAAAAAAGGTTATGCCCACTTTTGCATTACATTCACTACAGTCCTTGTATTAGCCTTGCAAAACAAAGATGAATCCAAAGGATTTCCATTGGACAATATGGATACGTCAAGCTTAATAGAGCAAACAAGATATTGAATACTCTTTACAAAGTTGATTACTTCAATAGCGTGGCTAATATCATCACATTTGTCAACATTTATTTTCTATAAACTTTGTCGTTCACAGAGAGATCCGGGTTTTAACTGAATTTCCAAGAATAACGGAAACCTTACATTCCCTTTTAGCTTCTATATTTTTATTTAAAATCTTCCGTGTAGCGATAGCCTTTTGGAAAATGAAATATTTGTAACAAGATCTATTATGTTAACTTTCTCTTGCTATTTGGCTTTCCATAGCATAATCACCGTGGTTTAGAAATTATTAATAGAGAGTACATACAGCATGCGGGGGGAATTACAGACTATTTCACTCTCCCTTGATTTAAGGCAATCTTTTTCTTAGTTAATTATAGAGGCCTTCTATTGCACTTTCATCCTTTTGAAGTCCTCCGTGGCTGCAAACTGCAACCATTTCTGTGATGGATAGCGAGAAAACTCTCCCAGTTCTAAGACAGATGGTGAGTATGAAGAGGCATTCCTATATCCGTCATACAACAAACTTTTCCATACCGGATACAGCATATGAATCGTGTATTATGGGCTGTGTCACATGGAATATACAAGCTTTTTTAAACTCATTTAAGTTCTCTTTGAGCATATTGATAAAACCGGTTTGAGTCAAGACACACTCTCATGCCTTAAAAGTATTTCCACTTCTAAAGTCAAATTGGGATACCTACTTTATATTTGTTACATGTTCCTAAAACGGCACCTAAAAAGGTAACCAGCATTTTTTTTTAAGTTACGCTATGTGAATGTGAACACATATCAAACATATAGGGGGTTTTCTCAAGTTTGACTGCAAAAATGGAAATACCCTTTAATTCAACCTCCCAGTCTTAATGAACCCACTGCACCACCTCTATAGACCTCTAAACATGACTTTCAATAAAAACAAGTTTTTTGGGGTCATGCATATTGTGTATTTAGGCTGTTCAACAGTGTCAAACTGATCCCTATTTGGGCAGTTCTTACTCTTCCAGCAACGTTCCAAATACTTGCATGCACAAAGCATAGCTCCATGGACAGTCAATGCTGCATAGACTACAGAATGATCAGGAAACATGTGACATAGAGTTTTCTCCACACACTATACTAGCTTCAAGAGAACCAACCACAGAATGAACAGGCAGCATGTAGTTATGAGACATACCATTCACCCTCTTCCTCACACAAAACTTAGCTGAATTAGAGGAGAGCCAACCACAGAATTATTGTGTAGCATATAAACCTTAGCCAAAGAATTTCCCTCCCTTTCACACACTATTAATTGAACTTTAAGAAAACCAACCACAGAATGAACAAGCAGCATGTAACTATAATAACTATACTACAGGTCATTCCCCTCTCCTTCACATAGACCCATGGCTACATTTCAGGAGAGCCAGCCCCAGAATAATCCTACAGCTTCCTAGGACATGTGACATGTCTCAGGAGGCTGCGGGAGGGGAAAGGGTGGGGCAAGGGGCCCATCCTTGCTAAGCAAGGATTGCAGAAGTGGGAGCGAGTACCAATAAAAATCAGTAATCAATGCCTCCCCTAAAAAACAAGCTGCAAGTCAGTTATAAGCTGGGGGCAGGGAGCGTACCAGCAGGACTTCTGTCACGGTCAGGGTTCAGGCTCGGAGACCAGTAGCTACAGCAGTAGAGAGGCTCCCACCCACCAGCAGGAAAGGTATACAAGCAGATCACCCTGATGGATGATGTTGGCTCACCCGAGGTACGTTGTCTAAGCACTAACCGCTGACCAGAGCTCTTGATGGGGGAGATGGGCTTTGTTGCGTGTTAGTACCAGGTCGCGGTACTCAGGATCGCCCCACCTGGAGGTGAGCAAGCTGGGGGTCCATTAGCATATATAGTAGGTAGGGATCAATCAGAAGCGTAGTAAGTAAACAAGCCAAAGGTTGGTAACAAGTGGTTGCAGGTTGGGATCAAACAGAAGCGTAGTCGAGGAACAAGCCAAAGGTCGGTATCGAGCAGTAGCAAAGATATGGATGGCAGTAGGAGTGACAAGAGCGAGATATTGGCTGGAGAGAGCACCATAATCTGGCAAAAAGGAAGTGCAAATGTGCAGCTTAAATAAGAAGATCATGAGAGGAGCAAAGGGTTCAAGAGAAACAAGACAAAGAATGGTAACAAGTGGTTGCAGGTTGGGATCAAGCAGAAATGTAGTTGAGAATTAAGCCAAAGGTTGGTAATAAGTAGTAGCAAAGATATGGATGGCACCAGGAGTGACAAGAGCAAGATATTGGCTGGAGAGAGCACAATAATCTGGCAAACAGGGAGTGCAAAGGTGTGACTTTAATAAAAAGTTCATGGGAGGAGCAAAGAGGTCAAGGTTCAAGAGGAACAAGACATAAGGCAAAGTTGTCTAAATAATCAAGCCAGGACATGTCCTGCATCTCAGGTGACTTGGCAAGACGAGACACCACCAGACACAGCAGAGGTTGCAGGTTCAGATCCGGTCCTGACACCTATACTTTTTGAGTGAAGTTGTGCTTTAAATGTTTAATTGGAGGGTAATGGGCATAGGTCGCCTTTAATCCATCTGCTGTGGCCGTCACTTCTAGAACAATCCAGTCTGATTGTTCCAGAACTCCATCCTAATCTCTTTTGTAAATCATATGTTGAGCCGTCTGTGCAGTTACTTGGCAATAATATGCGAGAACACAAAAGCTTACACACATTAACGAATGAATCATATGCCGTGCGGTGAATAAACATCAAAACCGCTGACATTTTCAGTGGAAGACAGAAAACAAAAATAAAAAAACGCCATCAATCCCCCCCTCCCCTCCCCCCGCTATCTGATGTCCCACGGTTTGCTCGGAGATGGCGTGAGTAAATTTATTTAAACTAAGGACAAAGTGCGAGATGTGCTGACTCCAGACTTTTGGCGATGATCACTTTCAAATGAGATGCAAATAAGTGCGAATATTCATACACAGGGCGGGAGGGCGAGGAATTTCTAGAAAGCCAAGAAAACGCCTTTAGGGTGAAATACAGCGAGAGTTTAGAGCTGCAAACTTTATAGAATTGAATTGTACAGATTCATGGGTTAATTCCAGGTCAAACACATTGTTGGTATCCCCATTCGAATCGCATTTGAGTCTTCTGATCCTAGTGGAGCTACCCCATGCTGCGCTCTTTTGTATCCAAAAAATTGCTTATTGACATTGGGAATCTGTCTTTGGTTATTGAAGAATGCTTTTAGCTCTGTAAATCTCATGACAACATACAGTAGAGATTTCAGAGAGTGCTAAGAATGGAGCTGTTAGGAGCATTAGCATGGCATATAAAAGGAACCTGTCCACTTAAAGATGATGTTGCCGAGGAGCAAGAGTGGAAGATCCATCCACGTCTCCAGTTCACCTATAACCTTGGTAACAACTGGGGGGAGATATTTAGGTGGTAAAGGGATGAAGGCAGTTTGCCGATCTTTACACTCAGATATGTAATGTGTTGTTTGGCAATAGTGAAGATTGAGACCTTTGCCCACGAGGAGGCTTCAGGGTGGTAAAGGGGGACAAATTTGCTTTTGGAGAAATTTATACGTAGGCCTGAACATGTTCAAAAGGAGGTGAAGATGTCTTGGATGAGGGGCATGTCAGCTCTGGGGTTGGAGGTGAATATAATAATAATAATGCTAAACGAAGTTCTTGGTGTCCTATGGTTATGCCATGTGAGTTGGATCGGGAGAGCAGGAATCGGGATAGTGGTTCCAAGGCCAGATTGAACAAAAGTGGCGAAAGTGAGCAGCCTTGCCTGGTCCCCTTATGAAGCTTGATACCATCTGAAATGTGACCTGCTGCAACAATATTTGCCATGGAGGTTAGATACATAGCGAAGATCAGTTGTAGAAAGGGACCCGAAAATCTGAACCGTTGGAGTACTAGGGCAGCCAAGTGAAACTGACTTTATCAAAGGCCTTTTATGCGTTGGGTGAGATAATGGCATAGTCTCCATCTGGGTAAACTTTTGCCATGATAATCTTACGAATGTTGGAGGAGGCCTGAGCGGCCTTGGGTGAAACATGCCTGTGAGGCCTGTGAGGTTTATATATATCATTCATGTCTCCATTTGTTCTCCATTAGTTCTCCATCAGTTCCACTAGATACTACTTAATTTATATATCGATACCCTTCTATCCCCTACCCACACCCTTTCTCCCCCACATTTTCTACGCATTGAGTTGACCTTTAACTGATGCCATGTACTATGTTCAAAGTTTTTAAATATATTTTGTCTCTGATAACTTACTTTACAGAACACTTTATTATCTTGTAATGTTCTAAAATCCAATAAAGTCTATTTAAAAAAAAAATGCTGGATTTTGATTGGATGCTACTGTATAATGTGCCGCGTCACAGTCTGTGGTATGCAAATATATGAAGAAGTAGGAGTTTACCAAAATCTATTTTTAATGTATCGATCCAGGGTATAGTCCATTGTTCAACCTGCAAATGATTAACTCAGTGACTATGAGAGTGCCTACGTTAATTGCCACCTAAGGCGGCCATTTTTTGCCCCCCACCCATTCCCTGGAAACATTCAAAAGCCGGTATGATATCTGCTATGCTGTTTTCCATGGACACTGCAGATACCACCACATTTTTGATTCCCCCTCCCCAGTGGCGGCCCATCTATTACGGGCGCCCGGGTGCCGCCCCTCTATTCTCGCCACCCCCTATATGAAAAATGGATGGATTCATGCAGGAAAACTCATGTAGACAGCAGAGGAAGGAGGCAGCAGACAGAAATGACACTTAGTGCTCTGGATTGAGACAAGTACACACTGTAGAGGGATATGCTTTGTTCAGATTTCATGTCTGAGGTTTACAACCACTTTAACTATCATTCGAAAACCCACTTTCCTGTTTGTGACATATTGATCAAATGGGTTGTCCAATATAGATCTACAGTATTATGGATAGATAGATCCAGGGCTTTTTTTCCTCAGAGAATAGGTGCAGGGACTCTCCCATTCTGAGTCCCCCCCCCTCTCCACTCCCTACTCACCTCCAAGCACCGACCCTTGATTCCACCACCTCCCAGTACTGCCCCAAGTAACATTTGCTAAATAATTTGTATGGAATTTGTTCTTGTCTAATAACAAGAAAAGCAGTAAAAAGCAGTAAAAATAGATGCACTGGAGCCAGCAACACTAGACCCCACCCCAGTAATAATAGATCTTCCCAAGCAACAATAGATTCCTCTCCCACCAATAGTAGACCCCACCCCAACAATAGGTCCTCCCAAGCAACACAAATTCCCCTCCCAGCAATAATAGACCCCACCCCAGCAACAATAGATCCCTTACACAACAATTGACTCCCCCAGCAACAATGGTCCCCACCCAGGGACGGACTGACCATTCGGGCACTGCCCGAGGGCCCCATGCCACTAAGGGGCCCCATCAGGGTTGCCAGCCTCAATAAAACCAGGGACAGTATGTAAAAATCTGTGTTTTTAAAAATCCCAAGATTATAGCTGCCCCGCCTCTCCTGTACCTTTTCAGTGTGTGTATGTATTCTGTGTGTGTATACTGTGTGTGTATATTCTGTATCTGTTTGTGTATACTGTATGTGTGTGTGTGTGTATACTGTGTGGCCCCATAATCTATTGCCTGGGGGCCCCATAATCTCCTATTGCCTGGGGGCCCCATAATCTCCTATTGCCCGGGGGCCCCATAATCTTCTCATATTGCCCCATGAGTTGTCAGTCCGCCCCTGTCCCCACCCCAACAACAATAGGTTCCCCTCCCAGCAACAACAGATCCCTCACACAACAATAGACTCCCCCAGCAAAAATGGTCCCCACCCTAGTAACAATAGTTCCCCTCCAGCAACAATGGTTCTCCACACAATAGACCCCCACACAGAAACAATGGATCATCCACAACAAAAGATCCACCTCAACAACATTAGACCCCGCCCCCTCAGCAGCATAAACAGATCTCCCAGCGGTCAGCATTAATTGACCCTCCAGCAGCCAGCAACAATATACCTCTCCCTCAACAGTAGATCCATACAAGCACCATAAAACACCCCCCCTAGCAACAACAGATCCCCCACAAGCAATAATAGACCCTCACACAAATTTAGATCCCCCATTAGTGACCATAAATCCCCCAGCAGACAACATCAATAGACCCTCCAGCACACCCCTTGCTATTACATACATTTGGTGCTGGAAGTGCCGGAACTGCGTTCCCCCACGTTCCTGCTGAAAAAAAGCCCTGGATAGATCTATTAATCCTGACGGGAGAGACTGATTGGAAAAGCCACCATTAGTGGAACGGATGTCCCCATTGGAAGATTTACCTTAGCTCCTCTTCTGGTGACAACGGTAACATTAAAATTTTTTCCATCACCATGACGGCGACAATGGTCTTTAGGACAAGTGGAGGTGGTGAATCTCCCCAGCGGGGACACGGACAGTAATAAAAATCTGGCAGAGGCTCTAACCCTTCCCTACTCTATCTATGCTCTAACTAACAGCAAACATCTCTCGTAGCGCATGAGCAGAATGAAGGAGAACGTCTGATTGGCTCTGTTGTGACAGAACTCTGAGATTTATATATTATAAACGCAGGACACCGGTAGACACCTGCCATCTTCATCATATGTTGTTTTCCCGTTCCATGCCGGTGATAGAATGGCTGAGGACGGAGG